>NW_026000164.1:1962590-2111515 GCF_001458135.2 Marmota marmota marmota | reverse complement strand
GGGAGCAGCGCCGCTCCGGCGACGGCTCCGCTTCTACCGCGGGAGGAAGTGTGTCTGGCTTTCCGCCGTGAAGGGCCCGACCGCGGAAGCAGCGGCCGGCTGCGGGATGGCGCCGCCAGGGGCCCGTACCCAGCCTGCACCGCCCCTCTCGGGTCCCGCGCCCCTCCGCGGCCCCGGGCTGAGCGGCCCCCGGCTGCGGTTTGCGCTTTGTCCCTCGTGACTATCCGGAAGCCCCGAAGGTGGCAGCCTCCCCTGCCTCGGGGAGAACGGGACCCGGGGGCCCGCGCTCTGCGCCCCTCGGTCTCGGTGCCGCCGGTGCGGAACGTGTGCTGGGACTGGGGCTGCGGTGCTAAGACGCCGCGGGAAGGTCGCGGTTTCCGCTGTCTTACGGCAGTGAGTACATTGGCCATTTGTGTCACCATCTGCTACCTGAAAACCTTTTCATCATTCCTGACCAACTGTGCCGGTCAGCAGTGACTCCCCCTTCCGCCGTTCTCTGTGCATTTGCCTCCTCAGGTCCCTCCTAAGTGGGATTGTAAGCACTCGTCCTGTTGTGTCTGTCCTGTTCCACGGGTGAAGGTCCGTGTGGCAGCATGCATCATACCTCAGTCCTTTTTTTCACGCACGTATGAGTCACCATATGTTTATCTGCTTATCTGTCCCTCCACGGACACTTGGGTTACCCGCCTGTTTGCTCTTGCAACTCGTGCTCCTGTGGACATAGACTTACATATGTCTGTCTGAGTCTGTTTTCTGTTTGGAGTGTATTTCAGCGGTGGAATTACTGGGTCACGTGATAATTCTGTTTAACTTTTTGTGTAACTTACAAACGTTTCATATTAAAAGCTCCCTTCTTAAAGACCTTCGCGTGGGCGTGGGTTCTCCCCCCCCCCTCTTTGGGGGGGAGTTCGGGGTCCTCCACTACTGAGCCACATCCCCAGCCCTATTTTGCATTTTATTTAGAGACAGTTGCTTATTGTCTTGCTTTTACTAAGGCTGGCTTTGAACTCCTGATCCTCCTGCCTCATCTCCAAGCCACTGGGATTACAGGCATGCACCACCGTGCCTGCCTTTAAAAGACCTTCTGAATGGATTGCTAGATCTGTTGGCTCCACTCATCACTTACCTGCTTGACCTCTGTAAATCTTAGCAACACCTCCTGTTGTTCATTGTGTGCACTCTCGATGTTCTCCCTGTGGTCCTTCATAGGCTCTTGCCCCTTATGCAGTCCTTCACTGTGCACCTCAGACATTCAGGGATTGCTTCCTGTATCCCTTTTGCTATCTTCATTACTTAAACCCTCCTCTGCTATTGTTTCCATGTAATTTAAGCTATAATTTTGATGTTTCTTTTCAACTTCTGAGACCTGGATTTGAACTTGAAGCTTACCTCTTGTCTCCTTGCCAGTGACTCTTGACTGTAACATGTCTAAAACAAAATCCCTATCTGTACTCCTCCATCCCTGTTCTGTGTGCTGCCTGTGAATACTTGAGAGCGGGGTGTTTTGTTTCCCCTTTTCCCTTAGTACCCCGTTTCCTGTTAGGCTGAGTATCACACACAGTTCTGCCTCTGGTCTTCCTTTCCCACAGGCTTACACAGCCTGACATCAAGCCATAATAGCCTCTTACTGGAATTTTACTCAATGGACTCCCTGATTCCAAACATCTCTCTTCTGTCCCAAACCATTTTCTATACTGTTCCTAGGGTTTTCTTCCTAATATAGATTTCCTTAAAGACAACAGGTAGCTCTTTTGCATGCAGAACAAGTTTATTTTCAGCATCAAAGACCCACCACCATGCCTGGCTTTAGGTTGTCTTACAGACAACGGAACAAGCTTTTCACACAAAGGAATCACCAGACTATCTGACATTGTTGACTATATTTAGATAAATAAAAGTTGAATTTAAGCATATCAGCAAGGAACTGGACATTCTATACAGGGATGCAGCAAATCTGAAAATTAAACAACTAAATACTATATCTAAAAATGTGGTAGCCAAAATTTAGGAATCAGATTCATAGCAGATTAGACGCTGCTGAAGAAGAAAATCTGATAAAATGAATGATCAGAAGAAACCTCCCTGAATTAAGTGTCAGATGGTAAAGGATGGGAAACTCTGAAGAGCATGAGAAAAAAGAGGATGAAATGAGAAGATCTGACTTTTGGTTGGAATCCTTGGAAAGACGGAAAGGTGGAACGAATATTTGAAGAGATTAGGGCTGAGAATTTTTAAATCTGTTGAAAAGTAACAATCACAGAATAATAAATACTAAGAAGGATAAAATGAGTTAATTTTCCCCTTCTAAATACAGTTATCCTTTGCATAGTCACCTTTTGACTAACAAGGGAGCATGTGTACAATAGTGGTCCCTTGAGATTATACTGGAGCTGAAAAAACCCTATTGCCCAGTGACTGGTGGCTGTCATGATGTCACATGCAATGCTGGCTTGTGTTGGTGACACTAGTGCAGACACGCCTGCTGTGCTGCCCGTGGCTTGCAGGCATAGCCACACAATTATGTGTAATACTCCGTAATAAATGACTGTCTCACTGATGTGTTTACTGTGCTTTGCTTTCATTGCTGTAGAATGTTCTCTTATTGAAAAACAAGTTTACTCTAAAACTGCATTCTTGGGCAGGCAGCGGCCTCACACGTCAGGTGTGCTGCATCTCTTGATTGAGTCATTTTCTTCTGTGCTTGGTTGACTCCCACGGTCTGTTCATCATGGCCCTGGGAGTGGTCGGCTACATTACACATGTGCACACCATGTAGCTTACGTGTACAGTAAGCTACATGTTGTTCGTATTATGATTGTACTGCTCAAGGACACATTTCTCAGCATCTCCCTGTTGGTAGGTGAAGTGTGACTAATTTTCCTTATCTTGAGTGAGTGTAAGTTTCCTCCTCCCTTCTCTTTCTTTCTTCCTAATTTTAGCAGTGGATTTCAGTATTCCACTTAGAATAAGAGTTTTTCTAACAAACAGACAATTACATGGTATTTTATCACATTTTTGAATTTATATGCAGGGGTTTCAAAGATTTTGAATGGAAAGAAAGGATATAACTGCTGTATGAAGTTCATGAGTTAAGGACCTCTTAAAGATAAGAGGTAGTTCAGTGGTAGAGTACTTCCCAAGAATGTGTGAGGTCTTGGTTTTAGTCTCCAAAACTGCAAAAAACAAAACAAAACAAAACAAAACAAAAAAAAAAACAAAGAAAGAACAAGCCTTCCAAATCTAAAGGAATATTCAGTAGTGCCGGAGTTTCAGACAGAATGGGCTCCTCCAAGGCAGAGCCCCTCTCTGGTGTCCCTGGGTGTATTGTCCTTCTGTCTCCCCTAGAGGACAGCCTCTCATAGGTAGTGGCATACTTGAGAGTAAAGGCTGTGTGTCCAAGGATGCAGACTAGGAGCCTTTGTAGAGTGCAAGTGATGATCTCTGAATAATTTTGTATAATAATTTTGGAGACTTGGACATGTGATCATTACAGCTAACTTGAGGGGAGAGTTATCTTTAATTTTGTGAGAGACATAAATTTACATTTTTTTTATGGCATACATTTTAGAGAATGACAAATAAGAAATTGTTGGTCTGTTTCCTGGGAGGTGGCACAGCAGAGTGATTAAGGTCTGATGTCAGACGACTGGATTCAAATCCCTGTTTCTCTGCTTCCTTCTGTTCTTAGGGAAGGTCGCTCCATTTCTGTAAGAGCAAGAGGATATAATCCTTGTTTTTTCTGTTTTACACTCTGGACTAGCTTTTTGAGTTTTCCCTTGGTCTTAGTTTTATACTGACTAACGTACCTAGTTCACTTTGTGAGTGCTGCAGACTCCAAGAAACTGAGGACATGCCAGCAGAAGAGAACTTGGGTCACATGGTTTAAGGCTGTTGACTTGCTAGGATTCTTCTGGACCCTGGCAGGCTGGGTGTGGAAGGCTGTGCTGGTGGCTGTTCTTGTGCTTGCTTCAGTTGGCTGTGCTGAAAGCCATTTTAGTTGCTCAGTTGTTTGGATACTGCTGAGTTCCTCCCAACTTAAACACTCAGGGTCACTCCAGGGGAACTGGGCTGCGTGAAATAACCACACAAGAGACAGAAATATCTTTTTCTTTGGGGGTGCTTTGACGGGTCCTCTGATCTTTTTTTTAAAGTACAACATCCATTGCTTTTTTTTTTTTTAACATTTTTTTTTTTTTTTTTAAGTTTTCGGTGGACACAACATCTTTGTTTGTATGTGGTGCTGAGGATCGAACCCGGGCCGCACGCATGCCAGGCAAGCGCGCTACCGTTTAAGCCACATCCCCAGCCCGGGTCCTCTGATCTTAAGGGTCTGCAGAAAGAGAGAGTAGCTCCTGCAGATCCCCTTTTATTGAGGAGAAGCCATTCAAATAGGCAAGGGGTCAGGTTTCAAGGGGCTGAGTCTAGCTTCATGATGTCTGCTGTTAGCAGGTTGACTGACATCTAGCAAGGCCACACCCAAGGGCAGAGCAAGAGAAGGGGACACTCAAAGGGCATTTCCTTGGAACATTCTATCCCAAACAGGGCAAGGGGGTAATATCACAAAGGAACAGGTGAGTGTAGCTCGACCCATGGGGCTGCAGGAAGGCACGCCTACGCATGAAGACACATTTGGTTGCATTTTTACTACTGTCAAGATGGGGGCTATACCGTCTTCAGCTAGTTAAAAGCGGCCAGATCATGGGGAGTGACTGACAGTGCCTCAACTGATCAGGAGAGGAAAACACTGGTCACACGATGTGATGGGCTCCTACAGGATACCTTAGAACGGTTCTAGTGACCATTTGTTCTCATTCACTTATTTCATCTTTACCTCATGTGTAATGGGTTTAATCCTCCTTACTGGAAGGAAAGGCGGCAGAGGTAACTGAGTTTTTATTGTTCTGGGCTGGAAGTGGTGATGCTGTCTCGAAGTCCTTCTCGGGCTGTGCAGTGCAAGTTTGGAGTTTGAACTTGTGTGGGTGGGTCACATGCCATGCCACTTCCCACCATGCTTATACTCCTTTCCAGGTGATTCACACATTCATCTGCTGGGCTTTTGTGTCCCTGTGTGAGCATGCTGTCCACTGTTTCTGTTGGGACTGGCAACAAGACAGCAGCTTTTGGATGAGTCCTGGCAGTCTTGAATGGACAAAAAGGGTCAGAAATGAAAACTAAAACACAGCAGAATGAAATAAAGGCATTGGCACAGTGAGAGGGCTGACTTATAGAGTGTCACATGCATTCAGAGGATCCAGTGAAACAGGTGTGCCTGTCGACTGCTGACCTCCTGCTTGCCCCACGAGGCTGTGGCGTCATTGTCTTCGGCAGGCTGTGGTGAGCGAGGGCTGCTGCCGTGAGGCAGGCATTTGTTCAAGAGTGTGGCAAAGGCCAGGGTCGCCCTACCAGCTGCTCCCCAAGGTCCTCAGTCGCTGTTAGCACTGAGCTACGATGCCCGTCCTCTCAGGTTCTTTTTCTTTGGTGTTGGTTTCCTTAAATTCGTTTCTTTCTCCCATTAGCACTGCTTTGTGGGTTTTTGCTGGTGGGATATAATGTCAGATGCAGGTAGTTCTTTTGGTTTCCTCATGGGGAAGAGCTTCCTGAACCAGAGGGCCCTAGGGGCTCCCTCCTAGGGAACGTGCTCCTGGGATTTGCTCTGAGCCCTTCAGCCACCTGTGAGCGATGGAAGGTACGACTGGTGGCAGTGCTCGCCTATGTTGTCCAGGGAAGATGAAAAACAAGAAGGAATAATGGGTGTTTTGTGTAGTCGTCACCTGGCAATTTCACAGGGGTCAATGGGAACAGCACTGCTGTAAATTAATATTGGTGTCCACATGATCTTGGCTGAGTTAGATGTGCCTGGGACTATGGGAAGGCTGACAGATGCTTGCTGTTGACAGTCTGGAATACAGTTCGACTTAGGAAGAAAGTAGCTGGAAACCACTGAAAGGTAACATTTAGCATTTAAAGACAGACATCTTAAGCCTCATCAGTCATTGTCAAGTGATTTTTGTATTGGTAGAAAATGAAAGTTGTCCTGTGAAAAGATTTGTCTGATCGAGGGTGTGTAAGAATTCCGACTGGACAGTGGTTCATAGAGGACAAATTATTCTTTGAATCTTGTTTTTAGAACATTTGTTCCTTGTTCAGATATTTGACAAGTTAATGAAATTAAAATATTCTTTCCTTTCAGGGTGCTTAAAACCCATTCTTTTTCCTTTGTGCATTTTGGTATGGAAATCCTGGTGCCTCTGGGATTAAAAGGCCTTCGTACTTCCTTGGAAGCCTTAAGCTACTTAGCTCTCTCTAAAGTTCTTATTTTTATGTTATGAAGTTTTTTCCTAAGATTTTTTTTAACCTCACTTATTAAATAATTGCATATTCTTTGCAGAAAATGATTTAAATAAAAGTACAAAAAATTAGCCATAATGCTACCAAACCTGAGTCTGATAAACTTATTTTTTGGTGGTTGCCAAAAGCAGTGACATTTTTTAAATGGTGTAGAGAAATTAAAAAATAGTAGATTATGTAGTAAACATTAATAGTGGTGAGATTTCAGGTGGTTTTAAAATATTTTCCTTTTTTGCTAATCTGTACATTTTCAGTTTTTAGTGCAAAAGTGAGAGCTTCAAATGTGAGTTAGCAATATCCTGAGTGGTGGCTGGCATACAGTACTCCTGCCATGGCCTCGCCTTTTCTTTAGGATTACATTGATTTTCAGGAAAAAAAAAAAAAGTATTATTCAGTACATTGATTAGGTGTGAGGCTGTCCCTGGAAGGTTCGTGGCGCCACTGATGCCTCACACCACTAGCCCCAGTGAACTTACATGGGGTACCACGCACAATTCAGTAGCTGGGATGTGTCCTTGCCAACAGGATGGTTGTGGGATCATCAGGAGTGGCTCTTCCTAGCTCAAAGTGCAGTGCAGATGGTCTCTGACTCTGGTTTGACTTGGGATTCCTCAATTTTATTGTGGTTCAGAAGCTGTGCACTTTTGGTAGAAGTTGCTTCACAGTTTGAATTTGGATCCTCTGTCTGTCCCCTGATCTGCGTGGCTTGTTGGTCTTGAGGTTGTGAGGCTGGCTCAGCAGCGGTGCAGTCGCTGTGGGCTGGGCTGGGTCGACAGCAGTGATTAGGTGCACTTTGTGCCTGATGTTTCCAGCTGACAATAGGTGTAATTGGGACCTAGCTCCCTGCAAGTTGAGGAGCATCTGTGTTGAGCATTGACATCTATCCTCTGCCCCGATCTGATGATGCTGGGAGTTAAACTGAGTGCCATCTTAGCCTTGATCCAGCAATAGCAGCTGCTGGCAGGAACAGTAGGTTGTCTTCTGAGGGGTTGGATTGTGCTCACCTCACCAACTGTGGCTTCTAATCCAGCCACACCCAGCCCCATGTGACTTATTTGTTCAAGTGGTTTGTGGAAGGTGCTAGAAACTCAGTATCATGCTTCATGTTTTCTTTTTCCTTCCTCAGCTTTCTAACATAAGCTGTGTGTGCATGTGTTTATATGCAGCATTCTGCATAAGCTTTTCTCATCTTTTCACCAGGTAATGTAACAGAGATTCATCTGTACACAACAATATTTATTTCTTTTTTACAGCTGCATCTTGCTCTGCTTTGTAGGTCTTCTGAGTTTGTTCAGCCAGCCTAATGGATGATGGTGTTGGTTTCAGCCTTTTGCTGTTATAGGTGATCCTGTAGTGAACAGCCTTAGGTGTGCATTTCTCCTACTTTTACATGAGGGCTGGATTACTAGGAGTCACACTGCAGAGTCAGAGGGAAACTGCGTCTGATTTCACTGGATGTTGCCGGATTACCCTGCACAGACACTACCCTACAGGAGTGCCTGCGGGCCCACCACCATGTAGTCATCTCTCACGGTTTTCTAAGTTGGGAAATGATATCTCAGTGTAACTGTAGTTTTACTTTCTCTTATATAAGCAGGTTGGAGTGGTTTTTCACATGGTTAAGAACCATTTGTCTTTCTCTTTCTTTAAACAGTCCTTGGAGTTGTTGGTCCTTCATGTTTAGGTTTTTTTTTTTCCCCCTTTCCTTGGTATCAGGGATGAACCCAGGGGCACTTAAACACTGAGCCACATCCCCAGCCCTTTTTATATTTTATTTACAGACAGGGCTCACTGAGTTGCTCAGGACCTTGCTAAGTTTTTGAGACTTGAACTTATGATCTTCCTGCCTCAGCCTCCCAAGCCAAGCAGCTGAGATTACAGGTATGCGCCATCACACCCGGCTTAGGGTTTCTTTTTTTGAGAGTGTGACCAAGAGACCTGGGGTGACCCCAGTGATTTCCTGCCACCTGATGCTTTTGGTTTGAGTAATACATTCCCCCAGGACCAAGGACTTGCTTATAGTCGTAGACTAGTGGAGGAGATGCACCATCAGCCCCTTGATAGGGTTGTGACTGCTTCACATTGTGTGGCTGTCATAAGCAGACTGTAGTTATGCTGCACCTTATTGTCAGCTTGATGAGCATAGGGACCATGTTTGCTAAGCCACTGTGGCAAGAAACTGCAGGCATCTCCAGGACCTGAGTGTGGCTTGTCAGCATATAGCCACTAAAAAGCCACAGGGAACTGAGTTCAGAGCAGTTTCTTCTTCAGCCAGGCCTCTGGTAAGACATAGGTTAGCTGACAACTGGACAGCAGGTTTGGGGACCTTGGAAGAGGGCCCAGCCAAACTGTTGCTTCCTTGATCCATGGAAATTGTGAGCTAATAAATATGTGTTTTTTTAAGCCTCTGAGTTTGTAGTAATGTGCTACACAGCAATGAAAAACTAATACTGAGCTCATATGCTTTTGCATTTGACACTGTTTGATGCTAGTTGCAAATGTTTTTCATACTTTATCATTTGTCTTTTTGCTTTTAGTATCTTTTGCTATCCAAAGGTTATCTTTATGTGTTTTAATATAAACTACATTATTTTTCCTGTATTGTTTTTGAACTTTTCAGTCACCCTAGTCAAAATTTTGCCCATTCTCTGGTGATATTTTCCATGTAATTAAACAGTCATCTCGACATCATTTGGTAAAGAGTCACACGTGTCCTCTGGTTTGTGGCGTTGCCTTTCTTCATACTAAGGCTACACTAAATTTATTTGTGTTTATGCTTACTCTCTAAATTCATGTGTGTAGTTGGGTCTATTTTCACTCCCTTTCCCGTTGGTTCTTCAGTCTCTGGTGAGTCGTGCCTCACTGTTCAGATACAAAGCTCTGCCATTTCTTATCCAGTAGGGCTCAACCCACTCCTGGTTCTTCCAGGTTTCCCTGGTGTCCTTTCCATGTTCACCCTTTTCCAAATGAATTTTTTTTTTTTAATTTTTTATTGTTGGTTGTTCAAAACATTACAAATTTCCAAATGAATTTAATAATAAACGTGTCTAGCTCCAGAAAAAAATCTGACAGTGTTAAGTGTGTACTTACTATTTCATTTTATCTTAAGATTTTTGGATTCATATTCATAAATGAGATGTTTAGGAGAGAGGTTTAATCTTTGCCAGATTTTCATAGCAATGTTATACTCATTTCAATAAAACAAATTTGGAAGATTTCCTTTTTAAAAAAGTTATCTAGCCTAAATATTTATCTTATTAGTGTTGTTAGGTCTTGAAAGGATTGGAAGAGTCCCCTGTGACATTCTGCCTGCTTGTTTTTATTGTTGCTTTTTTATCCCTCCTGTCTTTGGTGGTGTTTGGGTTGTTTTTTTTTTTTTTTTTTTAAGAGAGAGAGAATTTTTTAATATTTATTTTTTAGTTTTCGGTGGACACAACATCTTTATTTTATTTGTATGTGTTGCTGAGGATTGAACCCAGTGCCCTGTGCATGTCAGGCCAGCGCGCTACCACTTGAGCCACATCCCCAACCCTGTTTGGTTTGTTTTAAGGAACGTTTTTTTGTGACTTGATATTTCCTCTACAGTGATGGGGCGTTTCTTTTGAGACTGTTATCAATTTGTGTAAGCTGTATTTTCATTGAAAATTATTTTTCAGGGCCGCTGGGTATAGCCCAGTGGTAGAGAGAACGCTTGCCTTGCAGTCAGGGTTAAGTGTTGGGGTGGGGGACAAAGGTTATTTTTCTAAGTTTTCAGATTGGTTTGGGTAGAATTGTATAGTCATCTTGGCCTTTAAAAGTTCTTCCTGCAGTGGTTTTCAGGATCAGCTTTAGGAGGCCCTGGGCCTACCAAGGGGGACTTGAGGCTTGCTGGCATGCTAGATGTTTTGCTTGATGGAAATGCCAGGAGGCAGTTCAGACTGGTGAGCCAGCTGCCTTCCAACCTCTCCCTCCTCACAGGGAGCCTGTGTACCCCGGATTGCACTCCTTCCTAAGACTTCACATTGCATAGATGCTGAACAATAATGTCCTGTAACTTTTTCTGGAACAAATATGCTTTTAAAAGTGAGGCATACAGTGCCTATTAACCTAGGCACTGTGCTAAATAGTTGGCTTCAAAGTGCAGGTGATCCCTGTCTTTTTGAAGGGTTTGCTTGCAGCAGGTAGAGCCATGCTCATGCTGTAAACATACTGTTGTTTTTGATACTGGGGATTGAACCCAGGGGCTGTACCACAGAATTGCATCCCCAGGCTTTTTATTTTTGAAACAGGGTCTTGCTAAGCTGACCAGGCCTGCCTTGAACTTGCCATCCTACTGCCTCAGCTCCCCAAGTTGTTGGGATTATAGGTGCATACCTCGGTGCCTGGCTTTGCATACTGTTGGTTGAGACATCTCCAGTTCACACGTCTGGAGCATGGTTCTACTGTCATCAGCTGTGCCCATTTGCAGGCCCAGGGCTTTCTGACCACTCCTCAGCTCACTGTCTGGCAACAGCTATTACTCAGCTACACCATCACCTCTCATGCATTGGCCTATCCACATTTTCATTCTCAGAAATTCTTCCTCTCCTTCATGCCTCTCCTTGCCTAGCTTAAATTTGTGGTCTGTTATTATGATCATCCTGGTGCATGTACTCTGCCCCATTCTTTTCTTTAGTACCTCCCTGGAAAATCCTTATACCTCAAAGACACCTGTCCCTGAGCAGCTACCAGATCATGACTACAGAAAACCAAACTGACTTTAAATTCCACCTGGTTAGCCTTTTGGTCATTTAATTCTGAAAATATATTCCATTGATTTCTAACTGCTCAATTTTTGACTCTATTAACTATTCGGTTTATGTTTGAAAGAGTTCGCTCACTAGTTGTTTTGCATTAACTATGTGCTTTGACCTTCCTTCCCAAAGCATTTAGCTGTAGGTACTGAAGCCAGGGGTAGTTGTCTGTAGAAGACAAAGGCAACAGTACAAAGCAGAGACTGTGTCGTGTGGGTGCCAAATGTGTCATCTATCAGTCTAGATTGAATTAAAATTTCAGCTTTTGATTTTTGTTTGACTGTTTTAAAATCTTTAAGGAGTAAGACTTTATTATGTTACAGGCATCTGATTATTTTGCTTTGTACTTACTTTGTATTTGAAATGACTTGCTCTCTAAAAACTTATTTCTGAATACTGTTATGGTTAATTACATAAATGAGTTGATTTTATGAATGTCTCACTTTATATGTTCTTTAATTTAGTCTAATGATATGCTACATAAGAAATATTCTCTATAGAATTATAACATGGTTTGGGGAAAATAATAGTTGTCTAATAGAGTTGTTGAGAGTTAATATGTTTTACTGTTCTGGAAACTGAATCTTGATTTGTGCTATTTTGGATTTAAGGAGCAAAGGAGTTATTGGGTGAAGAATCAAGATTGGATACTTCCTGTGGGAGAAGTCTTTGAACAAAAACTTCTTCATTTTACCCTTAGATTCTCATAGGCAACCAAAAGGGAAAAACCAATGATCATACAGTGAACAAAATGGGAAAGGCATTTCCCATTTCTATCACAGAAACTTTACTTTTGAAATTGGACAATCAGTTTCTTGAGTTGTTTCGCATACCTTTTCCAAATATACAATGTGGTGGCTGTTCTGACCTGATTCTCATACTGTTGTTGACTGAGGTAGTCATGATCTCCATGCATAGCATTAAGGTATTGCAGAAGAGTAATGTGTTTTTGTAGAAATTCCCCGCATTTTGCAGGATGTTGATGACCAACATTTTCAGGAGTTTTTCATTCAGCTGTTACAAGCTCAAGGGGATACTGCATGGAATAGGACAGGCAAAAGCTCTTGCTCTAGTGGACCTGCCTTTCTGGCACAGAAGAGGTTAGACAGCAACTGCTAAGCCCAATAGCGAGTAGCTGTGTGTGCAAGAAGGGAGTGAGATCCGTGGACTGAGGAAGACAAGGTTTGATGGCTAGGGTTTGTGTTGCATTTTAATTAAATAAGGTAGTCTAGGTGTGATGCCTTCTCACACTTCATTGAGAAGGCGCTATGTGAGCAGTTGTGAAATTACCTGCTAGGTGAAGGGCTTGAGGCAGAGGCAGAGCCAAAGTGTAGACCCTAATTGAATATGGTCGGTGTGTTTGCTCACCCACAAGGAGCCCTGTACCTAGGGCTCAGTGAAGTAGTGGGAGATACAGTCAAAGTGGTAAAATGTCAGGTTATGTAGGAACTTGAAGGTCATAATAACAGATGGGTACCATTTATATTATATAATAAATGTTATTTAGATCTAATGAGGAAAGATTAATATTTGAGAAAAAATTACCATTTGTTGAATTTCTGCTACATTCATTCTGTAGATATTTTCTAGCATCTTTTATGGGATATTCATAGTGCCAAATAAAGGGAATTCAATGAAGAAGCAGATGACAAAAGCCAGCCACAGTCCTTTTGGAGATGTCCTTTGTCCAGTGAGCAGCAGAGTACACCTGTCCTGGCAGTCCTTCCCTTGGGGCTTGGCTCCTGTGCATCATGGTTTAGCTTCCTTGCTGGTGTTACCACTAGTGGGGATTTTTGTTTGGTTGGTTTTTGAATTACTTTTGTTTTTATATTGACTCGTAGTTGTTACAGTGCTGGCTCCTCCCAGGAAACTGAGGCAGCCCAAAGGCTCCCCTTCAAACCCCGATCTGGCGATCGAGTCAGGAAGATTTCAGACATGGCACCCAGAGTAACAAGCATGAGTTTATTGAAGGGATAGGAAAAGGGAAAGGGCACACTCTTGAGGGAGAGAGTGGGTCCTCTCAGGAGAGAGGAGAGGTGTGCTTCTCCTGCCTTCCAGTTTTATTGGGGTTCCCGGGAAGTTTCCAGAGAGTCCAGCCCAGGTTCACCTCTTGACTTCTGACTGACAGCAGTATGACATCAGACTTTCAAGTCCCCATTGCCATGACAACTCGAGGTTACTTTGGCCTATGCTGACTGGTTGTAACTGGATTATTTTTTAAACTAATTAATTAATGTATTTGTTCTAATTTGTTACACATGAGAGCAGAATGCATTTCAGTTCATAGTACACAAATGGAGCACAATTTTTTATTTCTTTGGTTGTGCACAAAGTAGAGTCACACCATTTGTGTTTCATACATGTATCCAGGATAATGATATCCATCTCATTCCATCATCTTTCCTACCCCCATCCCCTGCCTCCCCTGCCTTTCCCTCCCTTTGTCCTATCTAAAGTTCCTCCATTCCTCCCATGCTCCTCCCCCACTCCCACTATGGATCAGCATCCACTTATCAGAGAAAACATTCAGCCTTTGGTTTTTTGGGATTGGCTAATTTCACTTAGCATGATATTCTCTAACTCTATCTATTTGCTGGCAAATGCCGTGATTTTATTCTCTTTTAATGCTGAGTAATATTCCATTGTGTATATATACCACAGTTTTCTTTATCCATTAACCAACCTGAAGGGCATCTAGGTTGGTTCCACAATTTAGCTATTATGAATTGTGCTGCTGTAAACATTGATGTGGCTGGGTCCCTGTAGTATGCTGTTTTTAAGCCCTTTGGGTATAGACCAAGGAGTGGGAAGCTGGATCAATTGGTGGTTCCATTCCCCATTTTTTTTTTTCCCATTCCCCGTTTTTAAAGGAATCTTCTTACTGGTTTCCAGATTGGCTGCACCAATTTGCGGTTTCACCAGCCATGTGTAAGTGTGCCTTTTCCCCACATCCTTGCCAACAGTTATTGTTGCTTGCATTTTTGATAACTACCATTCTGAGTGAGATGGAATCTTAGAGTCGTTTTGATTTGCATTTCTGTAATTGCTAGAGATGATTAACTTTTTTTATATATTTGTTGATTGATTTATATCTTCTGAGAAGTGTCTGTTCAGTTCCTTAGCCCATTTATTGATTGAGTTATTATTATTATTTTTAGTGTTAAGTTTTCTAAGTTCTTTATATATCCTGGAGATTAGCTCTCCATCTGATGTGTGTGTGGTAAAAATTTGCTCCCATTCTGTAGGCTCTCTATTCACCTCACTGATTGTTTCTTTTGCTGAGAAGAAGCTTTTCAGTTTGAAATCATCCCATTTATTGATTCTCTATTTTATTTCTTGTGCTTTAGGAGTCTTGATAAGGAAGTAGGGCCCTAACCTGACATGATGAAGATTTGGGCCTACTTTTCCTTCATTAGGCGCAGGGGGTCTCTGATCTAATTCCTAGGTCCTTGATCCACTTTGAGTTCAGTCTTGTGCATGCTACATATGGATTTCCAATTTTTCCCAGCACCATTTGTTGAAGAGGCTATCTTTTCTCCAATATATGTTTCTGGCACCCTTGTCTAGTATAACTATTTATGTGGGTTTGTCTCTGTGTCCTCTATTCTGTACCATTGGTCTACAAGTCTATTTTGGTGCCAATGCCATGCTGTTTTTGTTACTATTGCTCTGTAGTATAGTTTAAGGTCTGGTGCTGTGATGCCACTTGCTTCACTCTTCCTGCTCAGGATTGCTTTGGCTATTCTGGGTCTCTTATTTTTCTAGATGA
Source organism: Marmota marmota marmota (assembly GCF_001458135.2). Taxonomy (NCBI): domain Eukaryota; kingdom Metazoa; phylum Chordata; class Mammalia; order Rodentia; family Sciuridae; genus Marmota; species Marmota marmota. The sequence continues at coordinate 2,096,626 of NW_026000164.1, read as the reverse complement.
ATTTCATGATTACTTTTTCTATTTCTATGAGGAGTGGCTTTAGGATTTTTGATTGGAATTGCATTGAATCTGTATAGTGCTTTTGGTAGTATGGTCATTTTGACAATGTTAATTCTGCCCATTCAAGAACAAGGAAGATCTTTCCATCTTCTAAGGTCTTTAATTTCTTTCTTTAGAGTTTTGTAATTTACATTGTAGAGGTCTTTCACCCCTTTCATTGATTCCCAGGTGTTTTTTTTTTTTTTTTTGAGCCTGTTGTAAATGGGGTAGTTTCCTAGTTTCTCTTTCAGAGGATTCATTACTGATGTACACAAATGCATTTGATTTATGGGTATTGAAGACAATAGAGAGAGTAAAACAAACAAACATAAAAAAGTAAGAAAAATTAAAAATGTAAAGACGGGAGATAAAATAATATACAACACCACTGTAATATACTATTCAGATGTCCCAGTCCTCAATAGCCTAATGCAAGAAAAGTACTTTGTTTCACAAATATTGGGGATGTGAGGGCAGAAAAAGGGAGAGGTAAAAGAAGGGGAAAAAGGAAAGAAAAAATCTCAAAGGAAAATTAAAGAATTGTTTCTGTTGGAAGTCAGTATCTTTCCAGCTCCCTTCTCATCCTATAGGTGGGGTTGTCTGTTGTTTGCTGATGTCTCCACCCTCAGGATGGGGAAGGTTATTAGGGTGGGAGGGTTGGTTTGGGGGCGGAGCTTCTGGAGGTGGGGTATAGCACTTGCCAGTCCTCATTGGGAGACTGCACCTCAAGGATCTCCTTTTGGGCCTGCTCATGTGATGTGGGTGCCTGGTCTTATATGCTTATATCGCCTGTAGACCTCCTGGTCTCTACTTTAGTATCTAAACTATATCTCACTCACCCCTTCCTTTCTACTTCCCATTTGGGAACCTCTGTCTCCAAGGTTTTGTGGGCTGCATTCTGGGGCCTGCAACAGAGAGCTGTTTTGTATTGGGCAGGTCATGACCAGTCTTTGTGAGTTAGGGATGGGCTGCATAGCCTCAAGCACTGTGCCAGATTAGTTGCTGCAGGGGAGAGGGAGAAATTGGGGGAACTATAGGTACCTTGATATTGTTTCTAGGTCCCAGCCAGTGTCCCAAGCTGGGAGTTGCCCCAACTAAAGATGGAAACAAAAGTGTCCCAAGAGGGAGGCGGCTGCTTTCAGAGATGGGGTGTTGGGTCAGCCCAGGTGGGGGCGTTGGGCGTTGTGTTTGGAGATGCAGCTCTGTGGTGTGCAGTGTTGTGGTGTCACCAGGAGCAGGTGACTATGGCAGTGGTTGCAGTGTCCCAAGATGGTAGCAACCGGGGGAGCCCCATGCTGGTAGATGGGGGTCCACACAGGAGCTGCAGCCAGGGGTCCTGTGTAGGCCAGGAGCCGGGGGACCTATGCAGACTCAGCAGTCAGTATTCCTGGGCTGGTGCAGCTGTCAGGGTTCCCCTAATATTAAACTCTCAGAAACAGTATTCCCAGTGCTTGAGTCCTAGGTCATGGGGTGACAAGGAATGCAGCCTCCCTCTAGCCTGCCATCTTGGATCCCTCTAACTGAATTCTTAACCATAAAATCTATTTTAGAAGTAACCTTATCTCCCTGAGTTCTGGGATCTGCTCTATGAGAAGTCACAGAAGTCTTCCCCTTCAGGATAACTTGGGTTCCTCTAACCAACATTATTTCAGACCCGCATTTCTCCTGCAGATAGCAGGCAGGTAGGTTGTTGAGGAATATGACATGTGCTATCAACTTACGCCAGGCAGGACTGCGGGTAAATTGCTTCTGGGAAAGAAAGCATGTGGGGGTCAGCACTGTGGGCGCATTTAATAGAATTATCCCCTTATCCTTGCTCCCACCACTTGTGCTGTCTGTCCCTAGTGAAATATCTAATAGTTTTGACTGGTCAGTAGTTAAGAAACTGAAACATGTCCTACCTTCCAGGCTTATGGCATAGTCTTATACAAGTTTGATGTTTTTACCCACTGGAGGTGGGTTATAGCACTTGCCAGTTCCCATTGGGAGACTGTACCCCAAGGATCTCCTTTTGAGCTGCTCATGTGATGGGGGTGCTGGTCTAGAAATTTGCTTTGTCCTGATCATTTGGAGATGATAATATTTTAAAAGATTATTTCATTCTGTAGAAATAAAAAATTTATAAGTATCACTGCACATTTTTTTCTGTGTGTATGTGTCTTACATAGAGTTTTTCTTCCCTATGTTTGTTCAGTGGGCCCTTTGAAAAGGATTGCTCAGGAAGCTGCGTGAGCCTCCATGAAGAGCAGATGTTCGCAGAAGGTGTAGAAAAACTTGCTGAGTGATGCTGTATTTTGTTCTTCTTGTTCAGTTTTATAAGGCATCAAAAAGACAGGGAAAACAGAATTATCTCAAAATTTTTTTTGAAGGTAACTGTTAGATCTAGAGTAGGTTTGGGGGCAGGTGTAATGTTTAATTAGAGATGAGAATCATTTTTTTTTTAAGTTACTATATTTAACAACAGATTTTAAGATCCTTGCATTAGAAAGTGATCTGTGGACTGGGGATATCATTTGGTGCTACTTGCCTGCCATGCTTGTGGCTCTGGGGTTGTCCCTTGCACCATAAACATACAGAAAGTGGGTTGTACCTTTACAGTTGGAAAAAACTGTAAATGTCCTGTGGTGGCACATGTGATGCTTGCATTGTCCTCATAGAAAGTTAAAATCTGGAAAACATTGTCAGACTGACAGCCCTGGGGGCAAAGGTGGACAGTGCCTGTGGCAGGGAGGTGTGAGTCGGCTCTGGGCCTGTTTTTTTTTCTGGGCCTCAGCACCTTGGCCTGCCCTTCTAATCCTTGGACCCTTTTTAACAACTTCATGCTCGGATCTTCCTATGGCTGAATCCACTAACAGTACGTGCATGGGTCTTAGTCGATGGTTTGGGAAATGGCGAGTGTGTATTTGGTGGGTGATTTAAAGTGTATTACAGCATCTAATATATCTTTCCTTTTTTCCAGGAAACTGAAAATGGCCCTTCAGCTATGCTAGGTCTATAATGGGAAGTGTCACACTTCGATATTTCTGTTATGGGTGCCTTTTTACATCTGCGACCTGGACAGTTTTGCTCTTTGTTTACTTTAACTTCAGTGAAGTGACTCAGCCACTTAAGAATGTGCCCATCAAGGGGTCTGGTCCCCACGGACCATTTCCCAAAAAATTCTACCCCCGTTTCACACGAGGTCCAAGCCGAGTGTTAGAGCCACAGTTCAAAGCAAATAGAATTGGTGATGTGCTGGGTAATCACATTGAAGATCCAGAAAAAGACCACCTGAAATTCTCTTCTGAGTTGGGTAAGTGTACCAGCAGCTGTGTCAAAGTATTTAGTCAGTGGGAGTTTATTCTTTAAATTGTATTGCTCAGAGGACTAGATGTGCCATTTTTTTTCTCACACTGATTTATTTTGTTTCAAAACTAGTTTTGTGATTTTTTTTTTCCCCCAGATCAGTGGGAAAATATATTCTAAATTTTCCATCTCTTAAGTATTTTGTGAGGACTTGGGGGAAATTAATAAGGTTCAAAAGGAAATAAAGAAAGAAAAAGGGTTAGAAAACAGAACTGTGGGAGAAGGTTTTAATTACTAGGATTTTTAATGAGGGGAAGAAATATTTGAAAGATGACTATATAACTTATTTGAAAGGCAGATTAACTAAACGGAACATAAGGTGTTGTTTTAGAAAAGCTGGGGTTACTCATATCTAATAAGAGTCCACTTGTGAGAATTAAGACAACGGGAACCATACATTAAATATAATTTACAAAATCTTAGTACAAAATAGGACCCCCCCCCCCCGTCCCCCACCATTATATTTTGTTTAATCTGGAAACGGGAATCTACTGGAATGCCTTTGAATACTTTAACTCCTGTAGTCCTGGTTAGCAAATTTTAATTTAAGGGATAAGTGAGCCATTTTGATTATCTTTAAAACTTAAAGTCAACTTTGATATTGTTGTAGAATAAAACAGTTTAAATTTAGTAAGTGATTTTGAGAGGTTGATAGAATATAAAGGAAATATCAAAACATTATTTTTATTTTACAATAGTTTCAAAGAAATAAAATCAGTTTTGAGTACTTAATGATTCTCTATTAAAATTGATAAAGATTCTGTGTGTAAACACAAACTAATATCTAGTTCAGTTTTTGTCACATACATTCCTGATCTTTTTCAAATAGCCACTAAAAGCATGAGTGAAAATTTTTCTGGCTCTAATTTATTTATGTTTATTTTGGTGAAACGTTAATAGAAAAGTAGCATTTGGTTTGCCAATTTAAAAAAATGTTTTTTAGTTGTTAGTGAACCTTTATTTTATTTGTTTATTTTATTTGGTGCTGAGAATTGAACCCAGTGTCTCACACACATACTAGGCAAGTGTACTACCACTGAGTCACAGTCCCAGCCCACTGTATTTGCCTTTGAAAGAAGTAGGGAGAGAATTGTAGATATTCAAAGTGACAAACCCAGATTACCTAAGTGAAAATTAAATTCCTTCCAAAAAATTCTTAAGAATCTACAAACATACTGTTAGAGTAGTAAAGAGTGTACTAGATGTGTAAAAATCAGTTGGATTTCTATATATCAGCAATGAATGGTCCAAAAATTATGTTATAAGAACAATTCCATTTATAGTGGTGTCAAGAAGAATAGAATACTTAGACATTAATCTAGCCAATGAGGTTAAGTCCTGTGTGCTAAAAACTGCAAAACAGTGCTAGGTAAGTAGAAAGACAGTCTATTTTATTAAATGAAAAACTAAATATTATTAAGATGTCAGTATTACACCAAACAACCTGTGAAACTCAGTGCAGTTTCTATCAAAATTCTAATGATTTCGATTAAAATGATGGGAACAGTTTTTTTCTAAAATTAATATGGAATTGTAGGGTCCCTGAATAGCCAGAAAACTTGTAGAAAATAAAAATGTTGGGGCTGGTACTGTGGCTCAGTAGTAGCGCACTTGCCTGGCATGTGTGAGGCACTGAGTTTAATTCTCAGCACTATATATAAATAAATAAAATAAAAGTCTATCAACAACTAAAAAAAAAACCAAACAAAAGAACAAAGTTGGAGGACTCAGAAGTTTTAAAACTTACAGCTACAGTGATTAAAACAGTTATCTGGCATACGGATAGACATGAGTCCAAAAATAAACCCAGTGAATGCAGTCAGCTGGTTCGTAAAAAACGGGACTAAGACCTGCACCTCAAATAGAGCATTAATCTCCAGGATATATAAAGAACTCAAAATATTTAACACCAGAAAACCCCCAAATAATAATAAATGGGCAAAGGAACTGAACAGGCACTTCACAGAAGAAATTTGATCGGCCAACAAATACATGAAAAAATATTCATTATCTCTAGCAATTAGAGAAATGCAGATTAAAACTACACTGAGATTCCACTCACTCCCACCAGAATGGCAATTATCAAGAATACAAGTAACAATGAATGTTGATGAGGATGTGGGGAAAGGGTACACCCATACATTGCTGGTGGGACTGCAAATTGGTGCAACCACTCTGGAAAGCAGTATGGAGATTTCTCAGAAAAGTAGGAATGGAACCAAGATTTGACCCAGTTATCCACTCCTTCGTCTCTACCCAAAGAACTTAAAATCAGCATACTACAGTGGTGTAGCCACATCAATGTTTATAGCAGCTCAATTCACAATAGCTAAGCTGTAGAACCAACCAAGGTGCCCTTCAACAGATGAATGGATAAAGAAAATGTGGTATATACTCATGAATGGACTATTACTTGGCCATAAAGAAGAATGAAATTATGGCATTTGCTGGTAAATGGATGGAATTGGAGACTCTCATGCTAAGTGAAATAAGCCAATCCCCCAAAACCAAAGGCCAAATGTTCTGTCTGATATGTGGATGCTAACACAGAACAAGGAATATAGAAGTTCAGTGGATTAGACAAAGGGGAATGAAGGGAAGGGAAGGAAGATAGGAATTGGAAAGAAACAATGAATCAGACATACCTTTCCTATGTTTATATATAAATAGGCCATAGTGAAACTCCACATCACATACAGCCATCAGAATGGGATCCTAGACTGGGTTGTAGCTCAGTGGTTGAGCACTTGCCTCACATGCTTGTGGCATTGGGTTTGATCCTCAGCACTATATAAAAATAAATAAATAAACAAAGATATTATGTCCACGTACAACTAAATAAATAAAAGAAGTAAAGGAAAAAAAGAAAGAAAGAATGGGATCCTAATTAGAATAAGTTATACTCCATGTATGTATAATATGTCAAAATACACTTCACTGTCATGAACAAATTGAGAAAAACAAACTTTTTTTTAAAAAAGGAGGTGAGCTAAGACCATTTAATGGGGAAAGAATAGCTTTTTTATCACACAGTGTTGAGACAACTGGGTATCCACGTGCAAAGAATGTTTTTGGGTCCTTTCTTCATACCACGTGCAAAAATTAACTAAAAATGGATCATAGATCTAAATATAAGAGTGAAAACCTTAAAACACCTACAAGGATAAATCTTCATGATCTTGGACTTGGCAGTGATTTCTTAGATATAACATCAAAAATACAAGTAATAAAGAAAAAATAGATAATTTGAACTACATCAAAATAAAAACGAGCATTGAGGACACTAAAAAAAAAGATAGTGCACAGAATGGGAGAAAATATTTGCAAATCACATCTCTAAGAAGAGCCCAGTGTCCAGAAATATATAAAGAATTCTTCCAACTCAACAATAAAAAGACAAATAGCTTGATTTAAAAATGGGTAAAAGATTTGTTAGATCTCTCTCGAAAGACATTCCAGTGACCAACAGACACAAAAAGATCTTAACAGAATTTGTTATTATGGAAGTGCAAATTAAAACCATTTCACACCCATCTGGATGGCACTAACGAAGATGCAAGTGATCAACGAGTGTTAGTGGACACAGCGGAGCTGAAACCTCACGTGTTGCTGGTGGGTGTCAGGTGGCACACTGCTGTGGAGGAGTTGGTGGTTCCCCAGTAAGGGATGAAGGGTTGCCACGTACCCAGTAGTTTTACCCCCGGGTGTATACTTGAAAGAATTGCCAACACCAACCCCAGTGATAGAGAGCTTGCCTAGCACGTGTGAGGCCCTGGGTTTCATCCCCAGCACTGCACACCCACACATGCAAAAGAATTGCAAATGGGAGTAAAAACTTGTACACAGATGTTCATAGCAACACTGTTCTTAATACTAGACAAGGTGGAAACGGCTCAGGCATCCATCAGCTGATGAAGGGATAAAGAAAAAATGTGGTCTACCCATATGTTAGAATATAATTCAGACATAGACAGGAATGAAGTTATCACACATGATCTAACACAGGGGAACCTTGAAAGCATGCCAAGTGAAAGGCCAGACCCAGGGCGCATGCTGTGGGGTCCATTCATGTTGAGATGTCCAGAAGAGGCACATGGATAGAGACAGAGTCTAGTGGTGGCCCGGGCAGGGCAGGGTATTGGGCACTGCATGGGTGGGTGCAGGGTTCCCGTGGAGTGGGGAAAATATTATGCAGCTAGATAATTGTTACAGCAAACAGTACTGTGAATGTGCTAAATGTCAGTAATGATACTTTTTAGGATAATTAATTACTGCAATTAAAAAATGAAAAAGCCTGTCTAAATTCTACAAAGGAAACAATTCAGAAGGAATTAGTATAAATCAGTATAGTAATAACTAAAAGTATGCTGATTTATGAAGTTATCAGTAAACAATTATGGGAAAAAAGTGGAAAAGTACATTTTAGAAAGATATCAGCAGTAAATTTAAAATTACAAACGTTTTCTCATTTAATCTGCAGGTAATTATAAAGTTGATTGAAATAACTCCTTAGGTGCTAATTAATGAGGTTTGGCTCATTGTATTTGAGCAGGGAAAGGAGAAAAGTGTGTAGAAGCGATCTTTTAATTTAAAATAATTTTTCATCAAGAGATCTCTATTAGGAAAAGGTTCTCTGTGTCCTGGGCAGGAGGTCTGTGTGGTGATGGTTGAATGGAGGAGGACTGAGACTCTGCCAGGTGCCAACCTGGGTGCCGGGTATGGAGTGATTCAAAGCCACTTCTCTGTTAGAGTTTCCTTGGTGAAATGTAAATAGTGATGTGTTGTCATGTGCTGGGAAAGGCTCTGGCCAGAGGCATGGACAGAGCTCACACTGCCACAGGCACCAGGTGTCCTGTGGCCAGGAGCACTGGGAGACACCCCAGGACCAGCCGCCCACACCTGAATGACAGGAGCTCATGTTAAAGAACAGAGCTGTCCCTTCACTTTCAGAATCCTGCATTTCTCCATTTCCTTTGATCGTGAAATCTTATTTTTTTTCAACATATGTTGGTGTCCATGGTATTAGCTTTCCATGAACAGACCTGGGAAATGCTGTTTCACAGCGAGTTATTCTGCAAGGAGAGCTGAGGGTTCTGCATGGGAAAGAGGCACAAAAGGAGCGGCTTTCTTTCTAAGCAGATGAGAGTTCTGACAAACATGAGAGGATGCAGGGAGAAGCACAGAAATCTTGATGAGGTCTGTGCAGGAGTTCCTTGATGGAGGAGTCCTTTTAACAGTGTGTCAGTAGTCTTTTGGGGTAGCGTTCATATAAAAATTGGCCAAGATTGGCAGTTGTCAAAGTCCATTGGGATTTAATAATTCATTATTGTGAGGAAAATTATCAGAAGAAAATTTTTCTTGATCAGAGGTCAATTCGTCTGTTGAATATAATATGCTCTTAAGATTTGACCTGTGAGCAGGTGTTGCTTATGGTTAGGACAAACTTAATTTTTTACCAGACTGATGATAATAATTTGACCTTGATCTCAGTTTATTTATTTGTAGCTGGAGACTTAATTTGAGAAACATGACTCTTATCTGGTAAATTATAGGGTCCAGTTGAGACTTGGGAAACTTGGACATCATGGCAGTAACCTGAAAGCCTCTCCACACCATGTGCGCTGACGGTAACTTCACTCTTTTGTAGGCATGATTTTCAATGAACGTGATCAGGAGCTGAGAGACTTGGGCTATCAGAAACACGCCTTTAATATGCTCATTAGCAACCGCCTGGGCTACCGCAGAGATGTGCCGGACACCAGGGATGCCGCGTACGTCCGTCCCACTTCCTTTCTGCTCGTGGAATTTGGTGATGGTGCTTTTAGTGCTGGTCTGAGTCAGAAGGGTGGTGGGCTTGGGCTTTCCACTTCTATTATCCTGGAAGCCCTGTGGTCTGAGGTTTGCTGACAAGGTCCTGGAGCTTTCTGTGTCCTGAAATTTCCTTACATGAGAAGGAGGAAGGGGCTGCAGATTAAATAACCTGAACCTAAGCTCATTTTAAATGTTTATTTTTTTGGAGTTATGGCAAAAGGAAATTAGAGTCGGTAAGGAATTTTTCACTTATAATCTTTACAGTTTCATTTTTTTCTTTGAAAGGCTTTTTCATTCCACTGTCAGACATTTGTTGAGGCTTTCTGTTTGCTAAGTACTATTAGGCCCTGGAAATCAGAAGTATTAAGACGTAATCTCTGGATTCCCAGGGCTTGGGGTCCAGCAGGGGAGGCAGAGGAGTGAGCAGGGCAACGCAACAGCACATGGGGAGGGGCTGAGGTGGGAAGCAGGGAAGTGGGGACCCGGTGCCTGGGCAGGTCAGGCCTCATGGAGGTCAGAGGCCTTTCCATGTGAAGGAACAGCTGGTGGAGATGCTCAGGATGCTCAAGTCTTACAAGGTTGCCAGGACTGACCCAAAGCCCTCGGGCTCTGCGGGAGAAGAGCAGAGGCCGGCTGACCCGCAGGACTGCCATGTGGATGCTGTGGAGGGAATCAGCACTCTGGATTGCAGGCTTCCTAGTCTGTTGTCACAGCCACCTCACTCTTATCCAGTAGTGCTCACTTGCAAACTCTTCTGTTGTCTTGAGACACTGTGGGCTTGTCATCAAACCTTTTGGTAATATTGAGCAAAAAATAACCAGTTTCAAATGTTTTCCTTTGATGTTTCTTGTTAGGGTCTGTAAACAAGTCAGGATGGCGCCTGGCATTTTGCCAGGGGGAGTGGTTTGTGAAGTAACGCCAGCGAGCCATTAAGTGTGGAGATTCCTTATTGGTTGACTGCTGTATCTAGTTTATGTTAATGGACTGAGACAACAAACTGTAATCTACAACAAATTGTAACTCGGTATCTTTGCTAACGGTGTCATTGCTGGTATAATTTTTCCAAGGGCTTCTTGCATGGAGCCATCAATTGGCTTGGTATCGTGCGTTTTGTATCCTCCCCTTCTGCTTGTAGCAGATTATTTATGGTGTTTCTGTAAAAACCACTATGGTCGTTATTTAAATTAAACAAAAGGGGGAAATGTTAGGGTCTGTAAACAAGTCAGGATGGCTCCTGGCATTTTGTGAAGAAACGCCAGCGAGCCATTAAGTGTGGAGATTCCTTATTGGTTGACTGCTGTATCTAGTTTATGTTAATTAAGATAAGCTGTGTGGAATGTATATATACCCCTCCTGTCCTACAATAAACGGCTCCCACTCCTGCTGTATATCAATGTACACAAGTTGTTCATCGCCCCGCCCCCCGTTATTTTGCTGCAGCCGGACTGCGGCAGTTTCTATTTCCTTTTGAAAGTTCTCTGAGGAGAAGTTGAACATAGCTCAAGTGTTCGTTAAACATTGATTTTAGCAGAAATAACTCATATTATGTGATTTCTCTATCACACACACAAAAAACCACCTTGAAGTTTTACAACTATTTAACAGTAATGAAGATACTAGGTATCACGGAGAAATTATTAACAAAATATAAAACATTTGAAGGAAAGAGCATAGTGTTTCCTTTTGTGCTTTTGAAAAAATATAATAATGTAAGAAAAAGGCCAAACAAGGGGATAATGACCAAGGGAATTATCCCTGTTTAGTGAATAATGACCTGGGGTTTTTAAATAAATGTCAGGTTTTCTCTTCTTTACGTTTACAGATGTAAAAAAAAGTCTTACCCAGTCGACCTGCCAGTTGCTAGTGTTGTCATCTGTTTCTACAATGAAGCTTTCTCTGCCCTGCTGCGGACAGTGCACAGCGTGGTGGACCGCACGCCCGCACACCTTCTGCATGAGGTCATCCTTGTGGACGACAACAGTGACTTCGGTAGGTGCCACTGTGCCAGGTCCTGGGCACCGAGGCTGTGACTCACGCAGGTCACTGAACACACGCTGGGTACAGCTTCTACACATGCAGTCGCAGCTGAGCCGAGATGCCTGTCCATTGCTGTAGGTTCATTCTGAAGATATGCCTTATTTTTGTAATCTGTTTATAAACTGTGACCTGAATTTGGCCCTTGAAATTTTTCCCTTGGCTGAGTTTTAAAGAAATATTTGTAGATTTAAGTTTTGTTTATCCCTCATCAGTTTCTTCACTGGTTACATTGTACAAAATTTTAGTAAGATGAGGAAAGCAGGAATGATAAAATGTGTGTATTTTAGCCACATGCAGATTCCTGTGACCCCTGCTGCAGTGGAGGTCTGTACTGTTCCCTCAGCAGGTGGCCTCACTTGTGCTGCCCCCTGGCAACCACTCTTCTCTGATTTTGTCATTTTGAAAATGTTAGTAAAAGGAATCATTCAGTCCTTGTGAGATTGTCATTTTTCACTGGGCATAGTGCTTTGACCGGTCAGTTGTCCCAGACCCAGGTGGATTGCACTGAGAGCTCTGCGATGACCTCTGCCTGCCAGTACATTATGGTGCCCTGTGCACTGTCCACACCTGTCTTTAATTCACTGTGCACCAGTAGGTAGAAGGCTGTCGACTCATGCAGTGCCCAGCTACTCTGATAACCACCAAGGACTCGGCACCATGTGATTTCCATATACCAACACTGATACCCAAAGGACCAACATTCTCAAACCTTGGAAAATATCGGAACTTCACAGTAGAAAATTTGGAAAGGTTATTGGAAATCAAAACTTTGTAGTGGCACTTGCCTGTAATTCCAGCAACTCGGGAGGCTGAGGCAAGAGGATCACAAGTTCAAAGCCAACCTCAGCAACTTAGGCCCTAAGCAGCTTAGTGAGACCCTGCCTCAAAATAAAAAAATTATAAAGAGCTAGGGATGTGGCTCAGTGGTTAAGCACCTCTGGGTTTAATCCCCAGTTCCAAGAAGGAAGGAAATAAAAATTTACTTTAATAAATGAGTGATTCTAAGTCTGGACCAAGGGGATTTGCTAAAGACTAATTGCTGGAATTTATGGTTGATGTTTTTGTTTGGTTTGGTTTGTTTGTTTCTGAGTTGGGGTTTGCTATGCTGCCTAGGCTGACCTGGAACTCCTGGGTCAAGCAGTCCTCTTAGCTTCAGCCTCCCAGGTAGCAGGACTGGCACTTAAACACTATGCCAGCTTGATTTGTCTTTTTTTTTTTTTTAAGTATTTTTGATTTTTATTTTGTGGTAGTTTTATCTTAAAAAAATATCGTGATAATTTACAGTTATTTGTGTACTAACCATCTGTGAAAAGTATTACTGCTTATTATCTTTTCTGATTTTTGACATTATTATGAAATTGAAGATGTGCACACCCTGGAATTCAATAGTGCCCTACAAAGGAAGACACTAAAATATATAACCAAGGTCATATTTGTATGTGCGATTTCGTGTTATTGGTAGGGGAAATAGAAGTGGCTTCTTAACTTTCTAAGGGAAGTCGGATTCGGTTGCCCAGAGCAGACCCCAGCCTGGTTCTTTTTTCACTGTGGCTGCTGGACTCCAGGCCTTGCTCTTATAGAGACTGCTCTCCCATGGACAATAGGGCCTGCAGGGAGTGACTCCTCCTGCCCTTCATTTTCTTTTCTTCCTATAGGAGAAGCTAGGTATTCTTTCAAAATAGAAGATTCTGTAGTTTTGCTCAAAAATTTGTTGTTGTGGATTTTGGCACATACCAGCTCCAACTTTAGAAAAGCTATAAAATGCTTTTGTGTGTGTCTCATACAGTTTGAATAATTATGGAACTCTTTATTTTCAGATGATTTAAAAGGAGAATTAGATGAGTATGTACAAAAATACCTCCCTGGAAAAATTAAAGTCATAAGAAATACAAAGCGTGAGGGATTGATTCGAGGACGGATGATTGGTGCAGCGCAGGCCACAGGTACAGCTGCCCCTATGTCTTCTCCCTGGTGTCCGGTGCTGATGCTGAGGGTGGGTCCTCAGAACCTCCCCACGGCTTGAGTGAGTGCTGCTGGCTGGAGGCGAGGCTGACAGCTTAGAAAGGCCTTTTCGTAGCTCTGACTCTGCTTTTCCAGAGCACAGAGGGCGGAGAGGGAGCTCTGGAATACTTGTTGGGATGGTGTTACATTGGCCCTTCTTGCTCATTACTGTCCCTCAGCTAGGCTTTACATCTTACTATGTAAGCAAAAATGTCCAAACCAAAATGTAACCAATACAAAACTTAGAGCACACAAACCCAGCTGTTTCGCTTGCATTAGGCTCCTAGCTCTTAGAGTGGGGTGCGTGCCTTTGAAGCCATGAGTGGGGATCTCGGATCTCAGTTGGTAGGTTAGGGTTGGGCTTCACAGCTGTTAAAGGGGTTAAATCCTCCCTGTTAATGATTATGATTCCGTTGAGGGGGATGTCTCCATTGTTTCTAATAGCTCTTTAAATTCTCATTCACCATCTCTAGCTGTCCACTCTAAAAAGAAAGGGCAGGTGTCAACTGGGGACTCCTGTAGAGAAGGCATCTACAGGAGTCCAGCTCAGCTGCCCCAACCCTTGCGGTGTCTTTGCTGTGCTGGGTTGAGCTCGGGCTTCCCTATGCCAGGGTTGTGCTTTGCTTCCTGTGGTCACCAAAAAGTGTGTGGGGCTGGTGTTCCTGATGTTCCTTTGTGGTCCTGATTAAAGAATTAGAGATGTGATGTTGCAGAGAGTTTGTGGACATGGAGAGGGGACTCAGAAGTGGTGTGAGCTCGCTGAAGGCTCTGCTCTGCACACCCAGCCGCTGGCACCTGCCCTGCCTGCTCCAGCTGCAGCCACTGTCATTCCTGCTCTACAACCCACGGTGACTTGAGGCAGTTAGCGGACAGAGATCCTGCTCATGTCCCCTGAATTTCTAGATGAGGACTGCTGTTCTGGCTGTGCGGTTACTGAAGGCAGCAAGGTACAGCAGTGGCTGGGTGTTGTCGGACCTTGCTGTCTGAACTCCTTAAGTTACACACGTTTACTGTTGTGTATTTTTTTCAGATGAAAAGTTATTTAGGGGGTTGGGGCTGTGGCTCATTGGTAGAGCACTTGCCTCGCGTGTGTGAGGCACTCAACACCATGTAAAAAGAAACAAAATAAAGGTATATAAAAAAAGTTATTTAGGTGTTTTTTTTGTGGTACTAGGGATTGAACCCAGGGGCACTTAACCACTGAGCATATGCCCAGCCCCTTTTTTATATTTTATTAGAGACAGGGTCTTGCTGAGTCTTGCTAAGGTCTTGCTAAGTTGCTGAGGCTGGTTTTGAGCTCACGATCCTCCTGCCTCAGTCTCCTGAGTCTCTGGAATTACAGGTGTGCGCCACCTTCACTGGGATTTCAGGATTTCTTTTTTCCCCATTATGATCTGGTGGTCATATATAGTTTTCAGATACGGAAGCTAGTTTGGAGGAAGTTATTGTGGCAGGTTCATTGTGATCTGGGGTAATTTTACTTCCTCTAGTTAAATGGAGTTAATTGGAAGAAGTAACACTTCCAGAATTAAGAAAAGCTATGAATACACTTCTGCTCAAAGAAACCTTGATTGAATTGGTCTCATTTCACATTTAATGCACATGCTGAGCATTTGTCTTTCTGCACTCGGCAGCAGCCAAGAGCTGTGTGCCATCTTGAATCCTTGTTAAGGTTGTTTGCAAATATTGATCTAACATGACTGATTCACTGTCATCTTAGAAAACTTTCTTGCCTGAGGTATTTCTTTTATCATTGAAATTGGATTCACCTCGTGCTTTTAGGTAACTCATGTAAAATCTATATCAGAGGTTTCATAGATGCACACTTAGAGTAATAATGCTCCCTGATGAGAGTTTATTTTCCCAAGTGCTCAGAGTAACTATGATGATGTCAAAGAAATTTGGAATTATCAAGAACAGAAGTCCTCATTCTTGCTCACATTTATCAGAGGAATTAAAAATGCAAGATAAAATTTTTATGAATAATATTTTGCAAACTAGAAGGAAGATGTATTGTGTTGGCTGATGAGAGCCACTAAAGCTGAGAGAGTTGGGGAAGTTAGAAATGTAGGAAATGGAAGAGAGGAATGTGGGAAAGGCAGGGCCATGGGAGGCACGGAGGGTGCGCCTTAGCTGGTGGCATCTGGCCAGGAGCAGTGCTGCTCTCATTAGGGAGGGAATCGCCACACACTAACAATTAGTGATGCTTCCAAGTCCCCAGCTGAGAAGCGGTGTGTTCCCTATACTGTTTACCGAGGCAGGCAATCTATTTGAGTATGTACTAAATTTAGAAGTATTTTGATTAAAGTAGTTGTAATGAAAAAAGCCACACACAGCAGGCCACTGTGTACCAAAACATCTTGACTCACTCAGTCTGACCCTTGGAAGAATTTAATTGTCCCTGTGAGACTTTGTCCTTTTCCCGAGTAGATGCCTCATTGTCTAGAAGCTTCTCGGGTTGTGCAGATGACAGCAGAATGCTCTGGGCAGAGTGCTCTCTTGTTCCCAGCTGGCAAAGTAAAGAGTACCAGCTTCTTGTTCGTCCCCTGTACTGGCTGGTGGCAACCGCACAGCAAGGTGGGAAGCAGTTCTTCTGAACTCTGCCCTTTGCCCCCTCAGGAGAAGTGCTTGTGTTCCTGGACAGCCACTGTGAAGTGAATGTGATGTGGCTGCAGCCCTTGCTGGCAGTCATCCATGGGGACCCGCATACCGTGGTGTGCCCAGTGATTGACATCATCAGCGCCGACACGCTTGCCTACAGCTCGTCTCCAGTGGTGCGTGGAGGGTTCAACTGGGGCCTGCATTTCAAGTGGGACCTGGTCCCCCTTGCTGAGCTGGGTGGGGCAGATGGAGCCACTGCACCAATAAGGTAAGACTTTGCTTTCATGTTTTAAAAAGTCTCAGTATTTCCTTGGAAAAGAAAAATACGTTAAAAATCATTCCTGCTCATTTGTAGGGGGGAAGTGTTGACTTCATTTGTCCACTAAACATTTCTTTGAATTTTTTGTGCTCTGCCAAGTCTTAAAGAGAGATTTGCAAATAACTTTATAGTTAAAGCTTTAAGGTTTTATGAGAGAGGCAGATGGATGCGGCAGTATCCTTGGGTCACTGTTGCACGAGGCACCTTGGAATACTTGGTGTCCTGTATCATGTTGTCAAAGTACGCAATTTATTGCATCGGTCTTGCATCGGTCACTAACTTGTCTTCAGTTCTTTGCTACGTGTTGAGTATCTCTTCTCTAAAATGCTGGGACCAGAAGTATTTTGGATTTTTGTTGGATTTTGGAATATTTGCATATACATGATGAGTTATCTTGGGGATGGGACCCAAGTATAAACATGAAATTTATGTTTCATATACATATACTTTATACATATAGCCTGGAGTGGTCTTAGTGTGCCTAACCTGTCGCACAAAGTCAGGTGTGGAATTTTCCACTTGTGGCTTCATGTTGGTGCTCAAAATGTTTGATTTTGGAGCATTTCTGTTTTTGGATTAGGGATGTGCAACTTATAATAAGAATAATGCTGTGCTAAAGAACATCAGTATACCAGCCTTTTCTTTTAATCAGGCTTTCAAAAGATGGATTCTTAACTGGTACAAATACTGATCCTAGTGTATTAATTATTTCAGTGTCATCCATAGTATGTGTTATAAATTTGCTCTCATGTTATTTTTCCTGTCCTATTTTTATTTAAAATTTTTATGTAGATTTTATAGAACTTTAAAGTCCTTGGTCATTGTCTTTTTAAAAAACATATATTGCAAAAATTAACATACTTATAGATAAAAAGTACAAGCTGCAGTTCACGCACCTTGACAGTGGTTATGTCATGACACTCTGTAAGTAAGTGCCACTTCTGAACAGGACCCAGAGACCCCTCCAGGCCGCCCTGGTCCCAGCCTGACAACACAGGTGTTGTTCCCCGGCTGTGACATGTGCTTGCTCTCCGGCATTAGTGGCACTTCAGGGAGGAGTCTTTACACAGAATAGTTTTGCCTGCTCTTGCTCTTTATATAAACGCCCACTCGGTTCATTATTTAATTTCACTTTGTTTGTTCAACATTGTTTTGAAATCTTTCCGTGTGTGGTACACGGCTGCAGGTGACTCATTTTCACTACTGGGTAGTGGTCTGGGAGTCCAGCATGACATTTATGCAGTTCACTGTGTGTTGGTGGAACACTTGGTTGTTTTCTGTTTGTGGTGTTCTTAGCTTTATAAGCAGAGCTGTTAGCCTTCTCATTTATGATGTCTAGTGAGGTGAGTTTGCACGCCTCTCCTCAACTTTGGTAGATGATGTACTGCAGATCCTTTCTCAGCAGATCAGGTGTCCAGAGTGCCCCCGATGGTCTTGCAGCCCTGGTCCGTGTGCATCTGAACCACTGAGGGGACATCGATAGGTCTGTGCCTGGTTCCAAGGCTCTGATGTGATCTCCCAGCAGAGTGGGTCCTGTCTCTGCTGTGCTTTCTGGTGGGCCTGCTGCCCCTCCTCCTAGAGGGAGGGGCATCCCTGAGGAGAGCACAGCTCTGGTCTCCAAGTGCTGGTTGTTCTGTGCACTCACCCCCGGGACGCAGCGAGGCTCCCAGGGGGTGGACGCCTTTGTTTCTCCTCCCTCCTCTGGACCTGGTCCTCTTCAGAAGCTTTACTCAACATGCAGTTGAGTAAAGTCGTCTTTTTTTTTTTCCCTAAACTTTTTCATTGCCAAGAAGTACCCCAGACTTTGTTGCATGTATTCTCATTCTTAGTTTCAGTAGCTAGTTAAATCTCTTCACCTGTTTCACCAACTTTGGAGATATTTTTATTGCTTAAATTTTAGTATTTTTAATCAGAAACACACATTTGTTCCTAGATGAGGAAGTGGAGACCTTTGGGGGAGGGTCAGGCTGTCTTTTGCCCTTTCCTCCTGTTCTTCCTTTCCAAGGCAGGTTGTGGGCCATCTCTGCTCTTGGCCTTGTTTCTTATTTCTTGGACGCCAGATGATAGGCACCATCCTCTTTTCAGGATTAAGCAACTTTAGACTCTGTGGACATGAAGCATGAAGACTGCTCAGGACATTGGTCCCTGTCCTCGGTCCCCTGGGCTGTAGTGTGGTCAAGCCTGGTTGCCCTGTCAGTGCCACCATGGTCTTGTGTCTAGATTGGCCCTATGCAAGGGCATACAGTGGATCTTGTTCCCTTTGTTTTTAGGTCAGTGTGAAAGCTCTGTCTTTTAAGACCCTAATTGTGCCGTTCGCTTTGTCTGTTTCTGTCTCTTGCTTGCCTTTATTTGGACTGAGTTCAGATGTTTGTGTTCTGTTTCCAGCTGCCACCCATTACTAGAAGGCACATATTCTTACTGTTTTTTAGTGGTCACCCTGGACATTTTGTGTGTGTGAGTATGGGGAGGGTTGACCGTAGATTGAACCCAGGGACACTTGACAATGAACTACATCTCCTACCCTTTTTAGTTTTTGAGACAGGATCTCATTAATTGCTGAGGCTGGCTTGAAACTTCCTGCCTCAGCCTCCCAAATAGCTGGGATTATAGGTGTGCACCACCTCACCTGGCCAGTGTATATTTTTGATTTGTCAAAGTTTAATATAAATTGGCACTTTCCTCAAACATTTCCAGGGTCTTAGAATGTTCATACTCTAGTTCCTCCCTCCTGAGGTATATGCTGTTGATGAGATGCATGTACTTTAAGCTCCGCAGGATGTTTTTGTGTACGCAGCATTTATGTTGTTTTGTGCACATTATTTTCCCCTTTATGTTACCTGCTCCTTCAGCATCTTCATGCTAAAGAGTGGTCTTCAGTTAGTTCCTTATTATTTCTTAGTTTTTACTTTTCTGAAAATGTCCAGTTTCACTGTTTTTTATTTTTTGGATATTGGGGATTTATAACCCGGGACACTTTCACCCCTGAGATATTTCCCCAACCTTTTAAAATTTTGAGACAGGGTCTTGCTAAGTTGCTGAGGTTGACCTTGAACTTAATTATTCATCTGCCTCAGCCTCCCTAGCCACCTAGAGTACAGGTGTGTTCCTTTAAAAAATATTTGTACTCAGTATACAGATGTAGTTGGCTGTTTTTCAGGATGCAAGAACCTTCTGGCTTTATTTTTATTTATTTATTTTTTAATACTTATTTTTTAGTTTTTTAGACAGACACAATGTCTTTATTTTATTTTTATGTGGTGCTGAGGATTGAACCCAGTGCTTCACACATGCCAGGTGAGTGTGCGACCACTTGAGCCACGTCTCAAGCCCAAGAATTGGTTTTTAGATTAGGATAACTATGACTTCCTCTTTGATTGTATCCAGTTCTCTGCAGACTTTCATTCTTTTGTCCTTGAACATATCGAGCAGTTACTTTGAAGTCTCTACTTGATAACTTCATCTTTGAAAACCCTGCTTGTCTGTTTCTATGGTAGGTTGTTTCTCTTGTTTTCCTTCATGTTGTTTTTATCTTCCTCGTTGCCTGGTTATTTGCTGTTTTGTTTTTGCTTAGGGCCAGACATTGGGTCACTAAAACCCATGATCCCCTGGATTCAGTTTGAGGAGTGAGATGTCTGGAAGTTGGGCCTGAGCCTTACAGAGGCTGCCTGCGTCTGCTTCCTCATTCCAGCACAGGCTTCTCAGCCTCTTGCCCTCCATAGGACCCCAGGGTTCTTTGCTGTGTGTTAGGATAGGTAGCAGAATGCCAGTAGCAGCCCCTCCACACCACCCATATGCCAAGTCATGACAGCTAAGAATGCTCCTATTGTTAATTGTCCATTGAGGCAACGAAGTTGTCCCAGTTGAGAGCCACTGGTGACACATTTGGTCCTGCTCAAGGGACCAAGGCTTGGGAAGTCTCTGGTGGACCTTGGAGTCATTTTTATCCCAGTGGCTCTGTCTGGTGGAAGAAATCATGATTGATTCCAGACAGAATCCTGTCAGACATGGGATAATGAGAAGGGACTCTTGACACTTACAAAAATAGCTTTCATGTGCAACACTGAGCACGTCACTAGCAATCTAGAAAATCCTCTTTTGTGGCCCAGCTCATTCCCTGATGGTAGGTTGAGTTAATGGTTAATCTGTTTGTTTCAGAGCTACACTGAATTTTTAAAAACAGAAATGGCAGGTGAGGTAATGGCATGTCCCTGTGTAACTTACAGAGTTGGTACAGGAATTCTCTTTTCCTTCTAGGTCACCTACCATGGCGGGGGGACTGTTTGCCATGAACAGACAGTACTTCAATGAGCTTGGACAGTACGACAGTGGCATGGATATCTGGGGAGGAGAAAATTTGGAAATATCATTTCGGGTAATTTAGATTTTGTTTGTGTTCGATTACTAACTGTGGTGTGAAACGTTGTTGTTGTTGTACAACATCTGTTTTCTGTAAGTGCTCCTTGGCTTTCTTCACGGACACAGTCCCGAGTTAGGGCTGCTTTACCAGAGCCTGTGATATGGACAGGATCTGTTCAGAGATGGAGAAGCGCTCGGAAGGCCTTTGTCCTCAGAGTGTGGCAGGTGTGGCTGTAGAGGGCTGGGTGTGGCCTGGGGACTGGAGTTCCACTCTTCAGCAGCTTGTATGTCACTGCTGCTGCCAGGCACATGTGGTGGGGGGGTCCTGTCCCTTCTGGAGGTTCGAGGCTCCCATCTCACTGTGTCCGTAGCTGGACCTGCCATCACCTCTAGCTGGAGTCCTCCCACCTGAGGGGCAATTCCACATTCTCTTCTGAAAGGGCACGGTGTGGCTGGGTCTATGGCCTGGGGGACCTTGTGGTAAGACTGTTGTGGGGACAGGAAGGGGGATGGAGGGGAAACTGAGGCCTCCCATCTCTTGATGCAGTCAGCAGAGCCCTGGAGGATAAACCACTGTATGGACGAGTGCGTCATTTTGTATTTTTGCAGATATATTGACTGCATGTTTTTAAAGAGTTTTTTCCTCCATAATTTTAAAATTTTAAGATTAAAGGCAAAGGCATATAGGTTATCATTAGTTGCAACTTATTTTTTTTTTTTAAATAGTAACTAATTCACATAATCAAGGGCAAAATTTAGACCAGAACTAAGGTCTTTTGACTCTTAATTCATAGGATTTCTTTTAAAACATGTATGTTTATAATAAAGTACCTAAGAAGTTGGAAGATCAGTTAATCAGCATTCCTGGTCCCTAAGTTTCTGAGATCAAGTTCTTTGACCTGGTAAAAGCAGCAAAGTCTGGTGAGCATCTTTCATATACAGCAAAAATAATATTATATTGCTTTAGCATTTTTAGTACACTTTTAGTGCATTTTAGAAAGGTGTGATTTTTAAAATGTCCCTCTGATTTTTTTCTTTGAATATTTCTATTAAGATGAAGCATCTTGCAAAGTTATAGACCTATTTAATGAAGATGTATTGTATGAACACTCGTACAGTGGTTCTGCAGCACTGAGCAGCGTTTAACGCACACTTTGCTTCTGGCCAGATCTGGATGTGTGGCGGTAAGCTCTTCATCATCCCTTGCTCCAGAGTAGGACACATTTTCCGAAAAAGGCGGCCCTACGGGTCTCCTGAAGGCCAGGACACCATGACACACAACTCTCTGCGGCTGGCACACGTCTGGCTGGATGAGTACAAGGTGAGGCCTGAGGGCATGGTGGGAGCCCAGGGCAGGGGTACTGCGTGGGCAGGGGCTTCTCTCCTCGCCTAGCACCGCCTTGTCCCCAAGTCTTCTCTTCACTCTTTTACTCAGTGTCGGATCTCACCTCCTCTGAATCGAACAGTGGCTGTGCTGTCAGAGGCAGTGCCGTGCCTGCCTGGGTTAGTTCTGGTCCCCCTGGACTGCCAGAGTTGGCTGTGGGTCTCATGCTTTCCTCGTTAGGCTCCGCCCACCTGGGATTCCTTTCTGATTTTTCTTCTGTCTCACCCAACTTTTGGTATTTTCTTTGTGATATTTTTGAATGTGTTCACATATCAATTTTGGAGCATTTTTTATCTCCTCAGAAGCTAGCACCCTGCCCCTCATCTGTCACTCCCTTTGTCACCAGGCATGACTTTGTAGTTAACCCGTCTTTCTCGGACATTTCACACAAATGAAGCTGTCTGTGATGTGTTTTCTCTCTGCCTTTTACTGGGCCTTAACGTTTTCAGATTCATCCACGTTGTACCACATATTAGTATTTTGTCCTTTTTTATTGAATATTATTACAAAATATTACAAAATACTAATATTCTGTTGTGTAAATATACCACATAGTACTTTTCCATTCATTCAGCTGAAAGACATTGAGGTTGTTTCTATTTTTGACAGTTATGAAAAATGCTGCTGTGAATGTGTACATTTTTACTCTTTTATTGAGCACCTACTGTGTGCCAGACTCTCTCAGGCACAGGGATAAAAGGTGAATAAGGGAGTGTGAGTGATTTCCAACACGGAGATGAATGCAGGTGGAGGCAGTGTTTGGGAGCAGAAGCAGGGACCCTGAGCAGCTCCTCAGTATTGCTTGCTCCTCTCTTCTCCTCTGCCAGACTGTGAGCTCCTTGAGATTCAACTTTGTGCTCATTTGGAGCCATCTTTACCTGACAGATCCCACAGTGTGATCTGCCGGGTCAAAGCCGTTTGCCTGGTCAGATTGGTACAGCCTTTGTCATGCTTGCCATGTTGGCGTGGCACTGATGGCGAGAAGCACAGGGATAAAATGGCAGGTGCCCGAGAATCAATCAGATGTTGGCACCAACTCATACTCAGAAATGAAAACAAAAACCCAGGGACGTGGGAGAAGAGGTACATTCCTGCATCGTTGGTGGGACTGCAAATTAGTACGACCACTTTGGAAAGCAGAATGGTGAGTCCTCAAAAGACTAGGGTAAATACATGTGGTGGTGCCATTCCTAAAGAACTCAAGTCGGCACACTATGGTGATACATGGGGCAGTTCACTATAGCTTAGTGCCCATCAACAGATGAATAGATCAAAAAATGTGGCACATGTACACAAGAGTTTCACTCAGCCATAAAGAGGAATGAGATTATGGTATTCGCCAATAAGTGGATGGAACTGGAGACTATTGTGCTAAGTGAAATAAGCCACATTTTCTCTCATATGTGCAAGGTAAAATTAAGGAGGAAAGGGAGAGGGCAGATCCCACAAAAAGGGAAGATGAGTAGAGTGGGGGAGGGAGGAGGGATGGGAAAAGGGAGGAAATGCAGAATTAACTTGATAAAATCACACTATGAACCTATGTGACTATGCCACAGTGAATTTTTTTTTTAATTGGTACTGGGGACTGAACCTAGGGGTGATCAACTACTGAGCCACATCCCTAGCGTTTTTTAAAAAATATATTTTATTTAGAGACAAGGCTTCACTAAGTTGCCGGGCTAGCATTGAACTTACAGTCCTACTGCCTCAGCCTCCTGAGCTATTCTATAAAGTATTCTATAAAGTACCAATTTTAAAAAAGGCTCTGGGGTGGACATGGTGCAGATTATATTCAAGGCATGTGTTACTGGCACACAAACTTGTATACCTATAAAGCATTTCACAGAAAAAGCCAGTTTAATTTAAGAATGTCATTCATGAAATAGTAAAAAATCTCAGCACGTCCTAGTAAATGTGCGTGCCTGTGCGGAAAGCACTCCTGCTGCAGGCTGGACAGTGCAGCGTGTGGGAGGGAGCCTGCTGTCCTGATCCGCATCACCCCTGTTCCCAGGACGCCTGACCGCGTGGTGGTTCAGACCTCTGGTGTTTGACAAAGACACTTTCTCAAAAATGAACCAGATCAGTGATATTTATGAATTTAAATATTGTACAGTTAAATTTTGGAAGAACTGCATAACTCAGTGGGCCAGTCAGTATTTTCCAATTGACTAAAGGCATCATGGTATAAAATCTTTCATGAGTAAAAGAGCCAGAAAGTTTTAATGCAAAAGTATGAAAATCTCAACAGTATTTTGTTCTACATTATAATTAAACTTTTTCCTTTTTTTGTACTAGGAATTGAACTCAGGAACTATTACTGAACTGTTTCTCCAGCCCTTTTTATTTTATTATTATTTGGAGTTAGGTCCTTGCCGGTTGCTGAGGCTGGCTTTCAACTTACCATCCTCCTAACCCAGCCTCCTGAATTGCTGAGATTACAGGCATGTGCCACCGCACCATTTTAAAATGAAAAATAAGCTGGGTGGATGGCACATGCCTGTAATCTTGCTAAGTTGCATACATGGCTGGCCTTGAACTTGAGATCCTTCTGCCTCAGCCTCCCAGTAGCTGGGAGCATATGTACCATACCCAGCTATAATTACACTTAAGATAATTACTACACCAAACTCAGTAACTTTCTAAACAGCTACTCGGTGCCCATTTTCCCCTTGTTTTCTACAATATTTTCATGAGGTTGTATTTTTCAAAAATTTTTGCAAAAAACAAAGCAAATGCCACTGTTCTCACTAAAGTTTGATTTGAAAATGGTTTATTTTAATGAATAAATATTTTTATATTTGCTTTAAATAATCAATAGTATAACCCATGCAAACAACTTCCTTGAGGGGTCTTCAGTGCTTTTAAAAATATTGAATCCTAAGACCACAGAACTTGAGAACTACTCTCAGGCTTAACCTGTTTCATGGATGCAGAGATGTACCATTTACACGTTTTGCCGTTTCTGAAATTGGGACAGCATATCTTACAGTTTAAGGTATGTCCTTTTTTTTTTTTTTTTTTTCAAATGGTGTGAAAATTTCCATTGGTAACATCTGGCAACATCAAGAAAACGCTGGAATGAAAAATTCAAACCTCAAATATAATTGTCTGATACTTATTTTAACAAACAAAGTTCCATTCTTTTTCTTTTTCTAATTCAGGAGCAGTATTTCTCCTTAAGGCCTGATCTGAAGACCAAAAGCTATGGAAATATCAGTGAGCGGGTTGAGCTGAGGAAGAGGCTGGGCTGTCAGTCGTTCAGGTGGTACTTGGATCATGTCTACCCAGAGATGCAGATACCTGGGCCCAACGCCAGGCCCCAGCAGCCCATTTTCATCAACAGAGGACCCAAGCGGCCCCGGGTCCTGCAGCGTGGCAGGGTGAGGCGGCCGTCTTTGGCAGGTGCTTCACTAGAGGTGTGACCCCTTCCCAGCTTCCTTGCAAGAGCCTATCTGTCGCCAGGTCCTTCCCTGCTGCCTGAGGGAGGCTCACTTCCAGGCAGGCCTGTGCTGCGCCCTGCAGTGCCCACAGCTGTGGGGAAAGGCACTGTGGGTCAGTAGATGCCTGAAGAAAACAGGAGCAGAGTGGCTCTGTGGACCGCCTTGGATGGAGTGAAGGTGGCACAGAGTGGGCTTTTCACACCCGATGCAGTCCTCCATCAACATTCCCCCTTTCGGTACCAGGGATTGAACCCAGGGGCGCTTAATTTCTGAGCTACATCCCCAGCCCTTTTTATTTTGAGACCAGGTCTCGCTCAGTTGATGAGGCTGACTTTGAACTTGCAGCCCTCTTGTCTCAGCCTCGTGAGCCGCTGGGATTACAGAAGAAATGGGATTAACTCCATTTCTTAATCATACTTAAATTTTAGGGGTCTTCTCTTAAAATTGAACTGTTTTCCTGAATCGTTTCTTAGAACTGGCTTTCTGGCTAGCACTGTGGCATACACATAGAATCCCAGCTCCTTGGGAGGGAATCAGATGCGATTTAGGGCCATCCTGGGCAGCACAGCAAGGTCCTGTCTCAAGGCTGGGGACATAGCTCAGTAGCCCTGGGTTTGATCCCCAGTCCTGCCAAACAAAACAACAATAAAACCAAACCTGGCATTTTGAGAGTGATGGGTGGACGCTGCCATTTCCCATTTTTCCCTTTGACACTGCTGACGTGCTGCCGGGCTGGCGTCCTTCAGGGCCAGGCCTAGCACTGTCCCCCTTTGGGTTCTATTTGATGAACCCGGTCGGAAGCTCATGAGGTGGGAGGACGACGGGTGCCCCCGACTGCAGGCCCTGCCAGCACTGCTGCTTGAGGTGCAACCTCCCGGGCAGCCTCCGGTGCTCACCTGCAGTCAGCAGGGACGGTCCAGTTAATGGGGTCTTTTTGTGCCTTGGTGCTTATTTCCTTGGTCTCATTTTGGAACTTCAGGGTGGAGATGGTGTGTACTTCCCTGCCCCCACAGAGGTGAGCTCGTCCATGGAGAGATTCCCCCGTGCCACTGTCCATGCTGAGACTGCTAATGGCCTTGCAGTCCCTGGACACTCATGCTTGGGACTCAGTTCCCGGACCTCCTGGGCAGGCACCTTGATGATGTCTGTCCCGTATGCCGAGTTGTCACAGCGCTCTCCTCTCTTACAGCTCTACCACTTCCAGACCAATAAATGTCTGGTGGCCCAGGGCCGCCCCAGCCAGAAGGGCAGCCTGGTCGTGCTAAAGGCCTGCGACTACCGGGACCCGACGCAGGTGAGTGAGGCCTCCGAGGAAGGCAGTGCTGGGAGGTGGGCTCGGGCCCAGGACCGCGGTGCCTGAGGTTCTGATCTCAGTCACACTTTCCACTGGGAGTGGCCCTAGAGAGCACCGCAGACACCACTGCTGTCATCCTCTTGTGTCCTCCGCGCACTGTCCTGGCCACATGGGGCTGTTCGGTTTGGCACTCCGATGTCAGAGGGATGTGTTTGGTCATTTCCATGTCTAGTGGTGCCTTGGTGTCATGCAAGAATGAAAAATAGACCACTTGGCCTTCTGGTAAATGGTGAATGTACTCTTACCTAAGGTGATGAGCATTTTTGGACCATTCCTGGTAGGAGAGGTGGCAGTATTGTAGACACTGCTAGAATGGGGACAGGTCCCGGTGGGCTGAGATGCTGAAGTTATTCTAGGTGGAGAAGGAGTTTACTGTCCTAATCCTGTAGCCACATGTGGCTGTTAAATAAAACGAATGTCTGGTCCCTCAGTCAGTCACATTTCAGGAGGTCAGGGGACAAAGAGGCTGTGAAACATTAGCTTTCTGGAATGTTTTGTTTCTCCACAGAGTCTCCCCTTCAGATGGAGGCTTCACACGTCCCTTTTTACAGGTAGAAGCAGCCATGAGTAAAACAGGCTGAATGGAGGGAGGTGCTCGCCTTCTGAAGGTCCTGCTGGTGCCTGCGGGAAGGCTCCTCCCTGCACTTCCTGTTCCAGCCCCTGCCCCAGCAGATGAGACGGTTGACAATAGGTGTCCATGGTTCTACCCACACAGGGCACACTGGCAGCTCCTTGGCCCCTCTTTTTTTTTTTAGTTTTAGGTGGACACAATATCTTAGTTTTATTTATATGTGGTGCTGAGGATCGAGCCCAGTGCCTCACGCATGCCAGGCGAGTGCTCTACCTCTGAGCTACAGCCCCAGCCATCCTTGGCCCCTCTTAAGCCCCACATAGTCTGTGAATTAAGAGAATTAGATAATTGTGAGATTTATGATTGTGTGATCAAGTCAACCAAATTCAAGCACCACTCAGGGTCCTCCCAGCATGGCACCGTCAGCTCTGCGTTGCTGGAACACAGCGCCTGAGAAAGGAGTGGTCTAGTTCGTTCAGTGTTGGAGGTTCCTGTCCCTGAGTGGTGACAAGGGTCGTAAGAGATAAGCCCTCGCCTCACAGCGGGTGCCCTGGGTACAGTTTCCACCGAGTCCTATTAGCACCAAGCTGAGGACCGCTCCTTCACCACACGGGCCTCAGGTGAGCACGGCCGGTCCCTCACACTCTGCTTCCGTGTGGGTCTAGCACATGAATAAGTCTGTCTGTTTTCTTCCACGAACACGAGAAGCGTTTTCCAGCTCTGATTTCCAGTGTTCCCGATTTCCTCTCTAGATCTGGATTTACAATGAAGAGCACGAGTTGGTTTTAAATAACCTCCTTTGTCTAGACATGTCGGAGACCCGCTCCTCAGACCCGCCTCGGCTCATGAAGTGCCACGGTTCGGGTGGATCCCAGCAGTGGACCTTTGGGGTGAGTGCATGAGAAGGGTGGCCAATGAGCACTCGACCCGGGGATGCTTTTAATCAATCGTTTATGTTCCACGGCTCCGTTGGGCTCTCCTATCTTTACTATGTTCAGTAAAACAAACAATTCCCGTTGCCTTTTTCAGAAAAATAACTGGCTGTACCAGGTGTCCGTCGGACAGTGCCTGAGTGTGGTGGACACGCTGGGTCCCAAGGGCTCCGTAGCCATGGCCATCTGTGATGGCTCCTCCTCACAGCAGTGGCACCTGGAAGGGTGAGGGGCTCCACCCAGTCTGCCAGCCCAGCCCTGGGGTCCGGCTGGTGGGGATCCTGGAGAGGGCGGCCATCTGCAGGCAACCAGGAGTCTCCACTGAGACGTCGAGGCCCCTCTGAGGGGAATTTGTTGCACATGGAGGGCGCACAGGGCTGAGCCCGGCCGGTGACATTCTGTTCCTGTTGGTTTGTGCTTCTCTAACCCCTTGGTGATGGAACTTATGATTTCCTGTCTTCCAGGACCTCATTCTGTTATCATTTAATATGTTTTAAATCATTTGAAGAAGTTGGTTGAATCCACAATGATTTTTAACTTTGGAAGGCATTTATAATATTTAAGAGGCAGTCAACTACTATAAATTATTTTGATGACTTATGACACTGTCCACATTTAAAATAAAGGATCTTTTTGATTATTTAATGCAGATTTTGTTTTTTGGTTTTTTGTTTTGGTCTTGTGGGCCCTCGGGTGTGATACGAAGTACTTTTGGATTCAGATGAGCCGTCAGCTGGGGAGCAGCCCCAACTCGAGGGGAAGCTTCATGGTTTTTTAGCTTGAACTATGAGTTTGGGTACTTTTAAACCATTTGCCTGTGAAGTCCTTAAATAGGCAGCTGGGTACAGAAGTGTCTTCTCAATTATACTGTAAGTGCCAAGATAAAAGGTGACATTTTCCCTCACATCCCAGAGGAGACACAGAATTCAGTGCCGAGCCACAAAGCCGCCTCAGGGCCACATTCGCAGGGTGTACATTGAAAGGCAAGGAGGCAAGATGAGGACTTGGCTCCCAGCAGCACCCCCAGGAGCATCACACAGTGACCTCAAACTGAAGAGCAGCCCTACTGGACACTGCCCCACCAGGAGCAGAGCACAGTCTCTTCAGGTCCACTGGCCGTCAGGAGGGTCAACCAGTGTCCATGGTGAAGGCAGCCAAGAGACAGATCCTCCACGGCCCCGCGGCCGACCTGCTGAGTACCCAAGGCTCTGCCCAGCTTGGTGTGTCCCAGGGCAGTGCTGTGCTCGCACTCAGCGCGTAGCTGTGGATGGGACTGACCTGACCATGTGTGAGTTCAGGTGACGGGACACCAGTGCTTATCTCAACATATCCCCATGGACGGAGGGGGCGCAGATGGAAGGAAAATCCTTAACCAGATAACTGGCCTCTGGAAACTCCAGGCAACCATGTTTCAGGTAAAAAGTGACCAGGGCTGGGCGCGGTGGCACACACCTGTAATCCCAGCAGCTCGGGAGGTGAGGCAGGAGGATCATGAATTCAAAGCCAGCCTTAAAAAAGTATTAAAAAAAAAAAAAAAGGGCTGAGGATGTGGCTCAGTAGTTAAGCTCCCCTGGGTTCAATCTCCCATACCAAAAAATAAGTGATGGGGCAAGTCTAGGCTGCCCGTTCTCTCCTCTGCCCCTGCACTCAGTGCGGAAGG
This sequence comes from Marmota marmota marmota, assembly GCF_001458135.2. Lineage (NCBI taxonomy): Eukaryota > Metazoa > Chordata > Mammalia > Rodentia > Sciuridae > Marmota > Marmota marmota. The sequence continues at coordinate 2,066,776 of NW_026000164.1, read as the reverse complement.
CCAGCAGGACACAGGAGAAAGGAAGGGCACGGGAATGGGGGCTAGAGCGTCCTCACCACAGGACATTGCCAATTTACAGAAAATCAGGAGTGTTCAGAAATACCTAAGTCCTGGGTTCAGTCCCTGGTGCCAAAACCCCCCCCCCCAAAAAACAAAAACAGAAATACCACTATGGACGGTCCCTGACTCATTTTTCAACCCCACGGTGGTGGGCACAGGAGGACAGCCAGCCAGACACATTGAGCACATTACTGTTAAACAGACTGTTAGATGGTTTTGCTGAACTTGGACTAATTTAAGTGCCTTGGCACATTTAACAGAAGTGAGGCTAAGCCAGGGCATTTCTGCAGGCAGCCAGGCGTATCAGATGCACTTTCAGCTTGGGATTTATTGGGACGCAGCTACTGCGGCTTGGGTGGGAGGCGGCGTCAGGTGACATACCTTGGGTCACAGTCCCAGTAGCTCCTGTAGAGACAGTAGTGTATGTGATTTAAAAATAGATGGAAGTGTATACACCAGAGAGTGGCCAGAGTCATTTGAAGAGAATTTTGGAGGGGCTGGGGCTGGGGCTCGGGCTCAGTGGTAGCGCGCTCGCCTAGCATGGGTGAGGCCCTGGGTTCGATCCTCAGCACCATGGAAAGTAAAATAAGGACATTATGTCCACCTACAACTAAAAAATAAATATTTAAAAAAAGATTTGTAGGAACTGTTCCAACTCAAGACCATGCTACTGACTGAAGGACAAGGAGCTGATTAGAACAGGAAGACAGACCCACACGTGCCCGGCCAGCCAACCATCAGCAAGGAGCTGGCCCGCCCCGAGGGGAAAGGAACCAGGCCACGTTTGCTGGAGGACTCACACCCCATCTTAGGCTCAGACCATTTCCAGGCGCATCATAGAGCCAAACAACACTGTTAGCTTCAGAGGAAAACGTAGGGGAGTCTCTTCATTGCTTCAAGGTGACTTGCCAGAAGAACTAGCCATAAAACATTAATGGGATTGGGATTAATGGGATTGTTTATCAAGACACCATGAGGAAATGAAGTCAGCTGTAAACTTGTATCTGGTTCATAAACAGTGCTTAAAATTCAACAAAAACCCTAAACTTAAAAATGGATGAGATACCTAATAGATGCTTTTTTCCTCAAAGAAGTATAATATAAAATGCCAGGTGCAGTGGCACACTCTGTGACCTCAGTACCTCAGGAGGCACAAGTCCAAGGGCAAGTTGGCCAATTAGAAAGACCCATCTCAAAAACCAGGTGGCTCAGCAGTGGGGTTCAGTCCTGAGCACCCCCGCCACGCACGTGGAAGGAGAGCAAGGACGTGGGGCGAAGAAATGACAAATAGTGCAAAGAGGAAATGTTTTTAAACAACAACAAAAAAATCTGCTTCTGCAGAGATGAACAGGAGGGTCTGGGCGGTCCTCCTGGGAGAATGTGCTTCTGCTCCTCGCTGGGGACACTGGAGACAACCACTTGGGGATTGAGGCGTCAGTGGACAGTTGGCGCACGGTGGAAGCACAGGGTGGGACAGACCACTTACCTCACGGCCGGCAAGTGAAAGGTTGGGTCCCCTCAAGGGCACTTCCCCAGGGACCCGAGACTGCCACCAGGCCCCCTCTGCAGTTTCCACCACCTCCTGGCAGCAGGCCAGGCCTCACATGCAGGCAGCAGTTCTTTCCAGACTCCCGGTCACAATGAGTGTCGTCAGTGCTCCAGAGACAAAAGGTGCGCCCCAGGTTTCCACCCCGAGGTGGGAAGTACGGTGGAGACAACGGGGACTCCCAGGTGCACCTGTTGCAGAAACGGTTTCTGAGTTCAGAGCTTGGAAAGGCGGGGCTGGGAAACTTGTCACCATTTGGATAAGGTCAGGAGAGAATGAGGAGCCCAGGAAAGAAGCTCGGGGTGTGCTGACACTTGAAAGGCAGAAGAGGTTGTGCAAGGCCTGGGCAGGTGGCAGGCTGGGTGGGAGGGAGGAAGGGAGCTGAGTGCAGATCCCAAGAACAGTCCACAGCCTGTCCTATGCGCTCCCTGCTTACCTGGTCTCTGGAGGAAGCACAGCACGCAAAGGTTGCCATCAAGGAAGGCACGAGACACCTGTCCTGTTTCCATAGCCGGAACAGAGACTGGGTTACAAAAACCCCTGGGGTCCCAGAAAGCTGTCCTCAAGGATGAGAACCCTAATTTTAATTTCCAAGGACAGAGAGAATTCCAAAGACCAGTCAAGAGCACTGGGGAGGACTGAAGGGTCCTGCCCCAGGGAAGGCGGGTCTGGCTCTGGCGACCTCTGCAACCTCAATGTCTCCATTTCCCACAGGTGCCACATTACTGTGTGCTTGGGCCTTCAGGCACTTAGGACACGTGTTCTGCACACCGCTCAATTCAGGCCACCAGTGGATGTGGCCAAATTAGTAAAGTCTGCCCGGGAGAGGCAAGGTCTTCTTACAGTCCCCACGCATATGCCCAGGACTCACTGCAGGGGACTCTGGATTGGCTGGACCCAGGTGGCACTAGTCACCGAATCTGACCCTTTGCCCTGTGGGGTTTCTCTCCACAGGTTTATAACCTCCTGTATTCTTGCTCCCCTCCCTGCTTCCCGTGAGACTAATTAGGGGAGCGAAGCTGATGACCAGAACCATCTTTCTTGTCTTTCCTGGCCACCATAGGGAGAAGACAGGGAACGGCATCCACTCAAACAGCCCAAGGTGTCCCCTTCTCTGTGCGATCACTGGTGGTCAAGTCTGAAAGCAGAGGGGGAGGACTGTACCAAGCCAGAGCTCAGAGATATCAGCTCAGGGCTAGGGGTGCAGCGTGCAGGCTCAAGGCCCTGGTTTAAAAAAAAAAAAAAAAAGACTGAAACTACTGGTACCAGGCCACCCCCCCACCCCCCCAGCCAGCAGACGCCTCCCATGGGGAACGTTTAAACACTGTTTTCAGGTACTCTGAGTTCACAGTAAAGGCAACACGAGAATTTACCATTTCCGTGTATAGGAAGCAGGAGCTAACAACACATAAAATAAATGAATAAAATAAGTTCATCAACAACCCCCCATAAAAACATTTAAAAAGGGGGCTGGGGTTGTGGCTCAGCAGTAGAGTGCTCGCCTCACACGTGCAAGGCCCTGGGTTCAATCCTCAGCACCACATAAAAATAGATCTTGGGTATTTTCAATTTTTAGCAGCCCTTTAAAGCAAATGCATTAAATAGACTGATGATAGAAACAAAGGCCCTGTCGAGTAGGCTAAGCCTGGAAAGCCATTAGGAGAAAAAATTCCAGCCAGGCGTGGCAGTGCTGACACGTGGGAGGCTGAGGCAGGAGCAGTCCGAGAAAATGATGCCAGTCTGGGCAGCACAGATGCTTAAAAAAAAAAAAAAAAAAAAAAACTAAATCTACCAATTAAACAAAACCAAGCTTTCACCAAGGAGATGAGGCACCAAGAATTTTTAAGTTTTTTAAATCAGGGATTGAACCCAGGGGCTACCAAACACTGAGCCACATCCCCAGCCCTTTGTATTGTTTTGAGACAGGGTCTCACTAAATTAGTTAGGGCCTCTCACTAAATTAGTAAGTTGCCAAGGCTGGCTTTGAACTTGCAGTCCTCCTGCCTCAGCCTCCCGAGCTGGGATCATAGGCGTGACTGCAAACACAGGAGGCACCAGCACCATCCGCCTCCGTTGCATGAGGAGCACACCAGCTACGACAGTGGGCTTGAGGGTCAAGTGACTGGTGAAGGAGGAGAATCGAGGTGATGGCATCAAGGCTAGAGACTGACGGACAAGTCAGAGGTCCATGAATTCCAACAGCCATCAGCAGAAGAGCCTCAGCCCAGAGTGAGAGGGATGAGCAGAGAACACAGGCTGCTGTTATAGATGTAAAATATTTTATTTGTAAATGGTGATCTTCTAAATCTGTGTCCACAAATTCCAAAACCCATAACACTCTGTATACTTCAAAAAATTCAATTTTTGCCAACATCAGATACTATTATACATAACAGAAAACAACAAAAACCCGGTAGGACAAATACTGGTAGGATGTCAGAATTTTGTACAATAGAAGAAAAATATTCAAGAAACAAATTTCATACAGCTATTTATCAAGAGAAAAATATATACAATTGATTTATTCTGTAAGATAAAAATACATCATGCCATATACATGACAGGTGAGGCCCGCAGCACTGGCGCGCACAGCTCAGCCCACGCGACTGTGCACAGACGTCATCCTCCACGCTGTGAAGTGTCAGTACCAGAACCCGAGGTACACAGCAAGAAGCTACCTGGGTCAAAATGCTGATTAAGGTTCTACAAGCAAACACAAAACAGTGTGTGTTTTTATTAAAGAAATGTAAACAGTTCATACAAACACATTTTAAAATTACATCTTCGAAAAACCCTATTGCCGGAGTCCTGCAGATGCGAGCATGATCATCTCTCTTTTTTTTTCCTTTTTCAAATTTTTGTGTTAAATAGAAAGCTAAAGTTAGGTTAAGTTCCTGCTACATGATTCTATTATGTGTACATGATTCTCTGTGATCTGAAACAAACTTCTAATCAAAACTACTTTTGCTGAAGAAAAAGTCCAGCCTCCATTTGGATGTATTTGTGAGCAGTTATTCACAGTTATCACAAATCGTAAGCACAAAAAACCTGACTGAAGAAGTAGGGATGCAACAATATAATGTGAAAAAAAGTTAAAATTACCAAAACCGCTATAAAAGTTGTAGTCATAGCATACACTCTGTTCAGTCAGAAGTTAGGTGTATAAAACAAGTACTAATAGACCGCAGTTTCAAAAAAAGCCCAAACACTCCAGGTTGAAATTTTGGTTGTTATGTAATTATAATGGCATATTTAATAAGACAAAATTATATTGTGACATCCCTATGACGTTTTATAAGCACCGAGCTGCTGCAGAGCCTGGTAGCATTTGGTCAATAACTATTTTTATACTGTATTTTTTTCTCAAAATATTTACATGTTTGTACAAAGTGACAGGGTCCGTTAGTCTGCAGGGAACAGCAGCAGCTTGGCTTTCTTCTAACTTTTATTTAAAAATAGCTTCATTCACTTATTCAATAATAAATACAAAAAGTTTCTCTTATTTTACAGAAATCAAAAACTACAATAAACTGACTCATGGAATCAAGTATTTAAATGTATTTAGTGCAAGTTATTATCCCTTAGCTCTATCCCTAAGGAAGTCATCTCAGTACATTCCTGTTCAGTGGTGTCCACTTCACTCGACCAGAGGCCTGCCGCAGGGGGCGTGGCCAGCACTCTGGACGCCCTGGCTGGTGATTGCAGTCTTACATTCATAGGAGGCCCCTGCCCTGGGGCAGGGTGGCCATCGGCTCTTTGCCCCAGTAAGTTTCTCCTTAGTGAGATTAAGGAAACACAACAAAAACAAAACAAAACAAAACAAAACCCACCCACAGGGAAACAAAGAGGAAGGAAAAGAAAGGAAAAAGAAAAACAAGCAAAAGTGCTGGACCATCTGTGCCTCTGTTCAACCCTCACCCTTCCTCCTGCACCTCCTTAACCTCAAGGACCGAGGAAACCAGAATCCCAGAAGCTATTTTTCAAAAGTCATAAAAAACAGAAAACAAAAATATCTTTCTGTCTGCAAAATTCCAATGGTGTGTTGAGTCGCCTCTTCCTAGGGACAAGCCGCCCGCTGAGATGGCAAGGAATGCATTCAGTTCATCCACTTCCGGCAGTTTACCGCTCCACAGTGACACGGGATCTTGTGCTGGTCGTCTTCAAAGTCAAACTTGTAGTCATAGCAGAGCTGCCCGGAGCAAAGACACAGCGTCAGCCAAAACCCAGGCGAGGAAGCGAGGCTCTGCCTCCCTCACAGGCACCGCCAACCAGCCGCCCAACAGGCACGGGCTCCAGGAGGACCTGATCAGCTGAGGCTCCCCGGTCCTCCAGGTGGGGACCTTGAAGAGAAGACACTAAGGGTGCTGTCCTTTAGGGCTCGCCAAATATTACCACCATCTCAGACCCACAGCTGGCAAGGTGGTGGGAGGTGGTGGGAGGTGGTGGGACAAGCCACACCCTCAGCCTCCAGCTGTCCCCTCTACCTCTACCCCTGGGTAATCCCACAGCCAAATCAAAGGGGCCAGTGACTTCCTGGGTCTCTTTCAACTCCACATCCTAGAACGTTATTTGCAAGACTTACTACATAGAAAGGAAGTGTTTACTGAGCGGCTACTCTTAGTAAACACACTACTGCCTTCTATTAGGTTTTTATAGGAGCTTCATAAGGAAATTATTTTCACTACTTTACAGAACATAATAGATAGAGGATTAGAGAGGCTAAAGGACTTACTCAAGACTCAACAGAAGGGCAGCTGGGCCAGGCTCAGCAGGCTCCGCCCAGCCTCCACAGCGCCCTGCTGGTGCTCTATGTCCTGTCCCCTTCCCTCAGGTCACTCTGAGATGTCAAAGGGCCTTGGGTCTAGTCACTCCCTTATTCTTGATTAGAAAAGTGGATTCCAAAAGCATGACCAGACACACAGGTGGGATCCCAACTGTGCTGAGAAAGGCTGGGTCCACCACAGCCCCTCGGGCTCGCTTCCCAAAGAAACACAGCTCTCGACCCAGGGCACCGAGAGCAAGATGCTGATCACATGTAACAGACAGAGTGGAGAAATCAAAATGAGGCAGTCAACTCAACAATCTTAAAAGGTGAAACCCTAGGCCAAGTGATCTTATGAGACCAAGGGGACTCATGTCAAGTGTAGCATTCAGCATTTTGAAGACAAAAACCACAAAATACCTAAAATTATTGGAAAATCTGTTGATGTGAAAAATCTGCAAGCTTATATTGACTGTGAGTGTGAAGACGAGCTATCTGGAGCACATGGCTCCCCAGATTTGCACCTACGGCCCTCCTAACACCAGCGCCCACACCATCACGTGCCCAGAGACAAAGAGCACCAAGTCTGTGTTTTGCACACAGTGGTCAGTGACGTCCATCTCCAGAGAGGATCTGCCAGACGGCAGAGGGTCACAGGACAGGAAGGACCCCAGACACATGAAGGTGCGCCATGAGACACCTGAGGGTGCCGCTGTGTGGAAGGGAAGGGCAGGGAGCAGGAGGCTGCTGTGTGGTGGGAGGGGGCGCTGGCTGTGGGTGACCCGCGGGGGCAAGGTCACCTCCCCAGGACTTTCCTCCCAATCAGGAAACATCCGAGCAGGCGCTGTGGGCAGGAGGGCGTGCTCCCACCCAGGCACAGACAGCAACACACCCCTGCCCTCACCTCTTCTCCTTTCTGGATTCGCCGATTGGAGCTGATGATGATTTTGTGTCCTCGCTCAAAAGTCACCACTTCGGCCACACAATTAGGCGCACACGAATGGTTGATGTATCTGCAAGCCACCATGTCAGAAACTTTTGATTGTAACACAACTGGAGGAACTCTTTACAACTTCCATTCACAGGGCAAACTTTTAAATTATTATATTTCTATTAACCCGTTAACAAGACAAATTTCTTAAAACTCAGTAGCCCACGTCTGTAATCTGTGCTGGCTGCAGTGTGAGCTCTTCCCCTGCTTTGGCCGCCTCCCCTCTGCACCAAGCCCCTGCAGAACCCTGTTCCCTGGGTCCTTTTCGCCTCACCTTGCAGGCCCTCCAGTGAGTGTTGCGTCGATCACGTGGTCACTGTCCATACGGAACATGTACACACCGCGGTTCTACAGAGAAAGCAGGCGACTCAGTGCACAACCCAAACTCTTCCACCCAGACCCTCAGCAGCAGGCCCAGATGCCCCATTGAATGCACCCTGACCGCACTCCCTAGGGCCACTGGGCCAACTGCAGCAGGTGCATCTGCATGGGACCAACAGCAAGCATGGAGCCATGGGTCCAACGCAGCCAGGCCCAATAATCTACAGCTACACCTTCACAATACCACCACCGATAAACAAAACCCAAGGCACGAGACCACAGAACAATGCAAAGGTATGCACACACAGTGTTGGTTCGAGACCAAACACAGTACACGGATGTGGCCCAGCCTGTCAGGTGTTTGGAAGGCACAGGGACAGAGATGAGGGATTGTGTTCAGTCTATTCTTCACAGGGACCGGAGCCTACCTGGGACTCGTACAGCTTCTCTTTCCTGTTGGCCACTTCATTTCGAATGATAGTCCCGATGTACTCGATGACCATGGTGTGCTTCTCTATGTCCCGGGCAGCATACAGGCCGAGGCCCTGGGGGAAAGCACGAGCACACATCACACTCTGGTTAACAGACACAACGGTGCTATCCTGGACCTATCAAAAGCCACACTTGAGGTTTTCACCTTAACCCAAGTGATCTTTTTCACTGAATATCTTAATTTCTGAAAAGCTTGCCACCTAGAGCTGTGCCATTGCTACTTGGTTCCTAGGTCTTTATACTAAATTCTTAAGAGCACAGCTGTGTTGTTGTGAATGTGCCCCAAAGTCCACAGTGGGAAACTCGCTGCCTGTGCAATAGGGTTGACAGGTGGGGCTTCGGGGGCTCGGGCCAGGGGGGCTCTGCTCCTGTGCATGGTTGGTGCTGATATTTTGAAAATGGGCTAGTCATCCTGGGAGTGAGTGGTCCTGACAGGTGGACTAGGTCTACTTCCCTGCTCCACTTGCTGTTTGGCCTCCTACCCAGGAAGATATGGCAAGAAGGCCCTCACCAAGTGCATCTGACCCCTTAGTCTTGGCCTTCCCACACTCCAAAATGGTGAGCCAAGTCAAGTTCTGTGATCTGGGAGCTGCTACCGTATGGTGTCCTGTCATGGCAGCACACAGCAGACCAAAGCCATCTGTAAAGGAACACTGCAGACTGTGTACACACCACCCAGCAGGCCCTGTCCTCACAGAGCACCGGGTGAGCTCCACCCACCAAGGCAGGAACAGCTTCTGGTGAGTATGTTCTCCTGCTACTGTTTCAAGAAGGACTTGACATGACAACCAATTTAGTAAAACAGAAACAGATAACTATGAGGAATCATTACTATGAACGGGTTTTAGGGTTGGCTGAATTTCCTGGAAGGCAAAGAGAAGAAGCAAAAACATGACTCTGCTGTAATTATCAGGAAAGTTTAAAACAAACGAAACTCTTTTATATATATATATATATATATATATATATTTTTTAGTTCTTGGCGGACACAACATCTTTGTTTGTATGTGGTGCTGAGGATCGAACCCGGGCCGCACGCATGCCAGGCGAGCGCGCTACCGCTTGAGCCACATCCCCAGCCCACAAACGAAACTCTTAAGGAAGGCATTATCTTTGCTCTAATAAAAAATTCTGGGCAAGAATGTACTGCAACTTGAACAGGCTGAACCGCAGCAGCCCATCTCTCCCGGGGCAGCTTAGGATGTCTGAGAGCCCTGAAATTACGTACTACATGCAGTGCTGTGAAGTCTTTATCATGCTGGGTGTAGTGACCCACACCTGTGATCCCAGTGGCTCAGAGGTTGAGGCAGGAGGATCGCAAGTTCAAAGCCTCAGCAACTCAGCAAGGCCCTAACCAACTCTGCAAGACCCTGTTTGAAAATAAAATATAAAAAGGGCTGGGGATGGGGCTCAGTGGTTAACCACCTCTGGGTTCAATCCCCAGCACAGAAATCAACAAATAAATAAAATCAAGTTTGTATCACTACAAATTGTAGAAAAACAACATACTGAAAAAATATGTCAAAATCTCATCAATATCTGCATTTCCTAAACCTGATTTGGGTCTCTGCCTTCAGTTCTGAGCAGAAGGCAGCAACGGAGAATGCTGGGGAGCCCAGCAGTTCAGAACAGACAGGAAGACGAGGGAAACAGCATCCAGACCCATCTGCCTACGGCAACTTCCTGTGCAGTGATTACAGGAGTGTGAAAACTCAGCTGGATGTGAATGAGTCGCAACTGGTCGCCCAAGGGGAGTAAGTAAAGCTGTCTCCTATCACAAGAGGAAAGTACCTGAGAGTGCATATGAAGAATATGGACTTGACCAAGGCTAGAAGCTACAGAAACTTAACTGTTTAAACCTTCATAAGAAAAAGAGAGACCATATTTCCTCATAGACAAAGAATGTTTCACAGGAGAACTAACAGTTGTTAGAAACTGAAAAGTGGTCAAAAGACATGAACACTTGATTCCCCAAGGTGAATCCAAGCAGGAGACAAGAAAGGCACCCATTTGTCAATGGGTGGGAACTTCAACTAAGGTCACATGCCACTCCACACTGAAAGAGTGGCAAAAGCATGAGGAATTGGTAACACCTACCAAAAATGGGACAAGAAGAAAAACAGTCTCCTACACTACAGGGAGGAATGCGCAGCGCTGCCTGCTCAGAACCCAGCACCATTGGCTGCGAGGAAAAGCCAGCACAGCCGAACACACGCCTTACTGTGGGGCTCAGCCTCCATGCGGGGGGCTACACCCGGGAGACTGTTCCGGATGGGATGGCACACTCCCTAGGGAGTGGCTGAGGGCAGCTCACTACAGCATGGTGCCATCTGGGGCCTGGGGTCAGTGAGAGAGGGAGTGGGAGAGGCTAGCGACTCTGTGTTCACCTGAGTGCACACACGTGCATGTATTTCCATGGCAGGTGCACGAAATCACAGGAGCCTGCTGTCAGTGCCACGAGGACTGGGAGGCAGAGGAAGAGAGGCAGACCGACGGAAGGAGGCGGAAACTACGAGAGCTCAGAGAGCTCAGCAAAGACACCACTGAAACCCTCCTCCAGCACGAGGGCACGGTCCCGAGATATCCAGAGTGTGAATAAAGGCCCACTACAAGGGGCAGGGACAGGGTGCTCACTCCTGTAGAGTCTGGGGGCTCAGCAGTAGGAAGAAGGTCCATCCACGACCTACACACGGGGGTGGAAGTGTCAGGAGGACCTGGGCTCTTAGCTGGCACACGAGGAAGAGCAGCAGCAAAGGCAGAGCAGGTCTCGGGGCAGAGAGCTGGGAAAACAGAGCTGGGGAGGAGGCAGCCCCTCCTCTGGGTCACTGGACTGTCAGTCCCAACAAGTTCCTCCACAAGTCTGGGGGCCATGCTCCGAGTTCTGAGACCTCAGGGGTGCGGTGCTGGTCTACAGAGATGAAGCAGAAGAGGGACTTGCAAAACAGTGTGCAGCAAGCGCTTCTCAGATTGAGGCCACAGTCCTCCAGGGTGGAAGGGCTCACCAAGTGAGAAGAGTAGTCCATCAAGAAAGGCCTCAGTCTGGGCACACTTCCATGAAATATCCAAATATCAAGAAGACAGAGAGGATCCGGAACCTTGCAGTGAGGAGGAAAAAAGATGCCCCCCTCAAAAAAAAAAGAACCTGAGAGCGTCCACACAGATCAGGGCTCCCGTTCACGTTCTCAATGAAGCCATGGACTCCTGGAGCCATGACAGGGTGGCCACGAAGGGGCTGGGCCCGACACAGGATGGGGGAGGTGGTGAACAGAGGCCGCGGGAGGGCGGCCGGGAACCGATGCCAGTGGAAGCGGCGGTGCCGCCCAGCAGCACTAGGGCCCACAGCACTGTCAGGAAGGCCAAGCCTGGCAAGAGGAGCTCTGCAGCTGCCCCTGGGACACAGAGGAGAGATGCTGGACATTGACTGCAACACTGAGGTCTTCAGGGAGGAGCCGGACGAGGATTCTGATTGCTCAGCCTAAATGGCCTTACTTAAAGACATCTCACGACCTAGACATGTGTGGTGACTTCATAGAAAGGCGGCATACAAAAAATAAGGTGACTTCCAAAATTGGAGCACCTTTTAAAAACATTTTCATTTTTCATAAGATGCTTAGAACAGCCCAACTGAGCCATGTGGGTGGCTGTCATTACGCCTGTAATCCCAGTGGTTCAGGAGGCTGAGGCAGGATGATTGCGAATTCAAAGCCAACCTCAGCAACTTAGTGAGACCATGTCTTAAAATAAAAATAAATTAAAAAGGGCTGGGGGGGCTGGGTTGTGGCTCAGTGGTGGCATGTTCGCCTAGTTGTGCGAGGCCCTGGGTTCGATTCTTAGCACCACATAAAAATAAGTAAACAAAATAAAGGTATATATTAAAAAAAGAAAGGGCTGGGAATATGTATAGGTGGTTAAGACCCCTGGGTTCAATCCCTGGTACATATAAAAAGAAAAAACAGCCCTACTGAGCTCTCCAAAAAATCTAGTGTGTGCAAAAATATAGCAATATTTTTTTTCCCAAGAGTTCCAAAGGGCATGCACTGAGATGCAAAGATGTGCATCCCCAACGTCAGCTTATGTTTGAAATTACTAGTGTTATAAACTGACAAAACTGAATAGGACTTCAAAATATGATTCTTGGGATGCAGCTGTGGCTCAGTGGTAGAATGCTTACTAGACCAAGCCTGAAGCCCTAGCGAACCAGACTCTCTCGTCCCTGCAGCCAGGTCAAAGAGCTTTCCACATCCTATTATGTCTCCTATTGCCAGACACCACCTGTGACTCTGAACACAGTCCTCACCTGGATCCGAGACCGGGCCAGATACACATTGGATTTCCACTCGGTCTTCATTCTCCGGTACTGCGATGACTTGGAGTGGACAAACTGCTTACTGTAAGGCGCATTCAGCTCCCCAGTAACCGTGCTCTGAAAGGACTTTGAGGTGCTGGTGCTGTTCAGGGTGTGCGGCCTGCAGATAATGGCGTACCAACAGGAAACAAAAGAAAAACTGAAGACGCCTCTGAATGATGCCCAAAGCCAGACTGATTCAAAGTCTTACTAACAGAAACACACGGAAAGCTGCCTAGCAGAGACACACAGCGTCCTCTGAGGTAGTCAGGCACATACACAGCCAGAGACAGCAGGGTTTATAAGCAGCAGACAGATAAAGCACAAAAACCGCTAATACGCCTAGAAACCCTGGGCTGTACTATGTGAAGTTAAAACAAAATACCTTAACACAAACCTCTTGACATGGGCACTCATTTTAGGTTCAGAACGGGCACAACCTGTGGGGTTAACGGCAAGGGGGAGTTCCATGAGTGGATTCCGGCCATAGCGGAAGGTGTAGTTTTCACAAGCCTCAACCCCAGGGAGCTGAAAAGAAGCAAAATACACAAAAAGATAACCATGTGACTGGGACCACAAAAACCACTCAAACATTTTTCCGGGTAACAAAATGGTCTTTTGACCTATTAAACATAATCAGCCTGCACTCAGATCTCTTTGAGCATGAGCTTGTCGGCTCAGTTTCAAAGCAGAACTCAGCAAACCCTGACAAGTGCTCTCTGAAGAGAAAGGTCAAACCCACAGAACCCCATACAACCAAGCACACATGTGCGTGCCACAGGTTCCAAGACCAACAACCAAAACACAGGGAATGAAGGACTAACAACTTAGTTCTTCCATCTGAATTTTAAAACTAAGAGCTGCTAAGATTTTTTTTACATGACTTGCTTTCTTGATCATATATTTCTTCTTTAAAACATGACTGTATGACATGGTATCATCCGTGATGTCCTAGGAGTGTAGTGGCAACTAACTAAAGGTGTATTCATTAAGGGTCTTTTCTAGAACATATTTCTTGTGAAACATTTTTCTCTGTAGTCATAGAAGACAGACATCATAGGCAGGGGTATTCCAAAGGAGGCAATCAGGCCTGCAACTAAGGTAACACACCAGTGAATTTTTATTCTTGAAAACAGTGCCTTAGCTGGGTGTGGTGGTGCACACCTATAACCCCAGCAGCTCAGGAGGCTGAGGTAGAAAGATTTAAGTTCAAAGCCAGTCTCAGCAACTTAGCAATGCCCTGAGCAACTTAGCAAGGTCCTGTCTCAAAATAAAAAGGCTGGGATGTAGTCCAGTGGTTAAGCACCCCTGTGTTTAATCCCTGAAACCCCCCAAAATATACAGTGCCTTATCAACATGTGATTTTCCAGAAGTATCATGTACATGGTTCAGACAGCGTCACTGCCAAACTCACTTGTTATCTTCTGAACAGAGTCAGAGGAGCCTTCTACCAAGCGCTGCTATAGCCTGCTGCCCTCTGGAGACTGACCCCAGGAAGAGGCCAGGAGAGTGGCCACAAACATGCAGAGCCAGGAAAAGGGAACCCCAACATTCTCAAGTGCAGAACCTCAGAAGGCCAGGGAAGAGGGTCTCCCCATCCACGTAGATAGCGAAGACATGACAGCTGGCATCCTCCACCCTGGCTAGCCCCTGGGCTGGAAGAGACCCTGAGGACTGACCAGAGCTTCTTTGAGGAAAGGGAAATACTGCACTGAGGTCTTCCCTTTATCATTGGTGCCTGTTTTCCTCCAGATACAGGGGTCAACCCACAGGCAAAATCCTGCTCTGAAAAGCACACATCCTGCCATGGTGTGGTCAGCTGGCTCCGCTGAATTAGAAGGCAGTTCCTGTTCCGGACCGTGAGTTAGGTACTCACTGATTCAGCTATCCGTGCCACTGCGGAGACAGTCAGGCCAAACAGGTCTTCTCCTTTCAAGTAGGCAGGGAAGAGCTGGAGCATCTCAGACGTCTTCCTCACACTGGCCACAGGCTCCAAGATCTTATCCCAGACACCTACATGCAGACAGGAAGGCGATTTCTATGACGACCCCACTCTTAGCTAAGCACAAACCAGAGAATGAAGCCCAGTCCCTCACACACAGCAATCTAACAGACCTGTTTACTAAGTGACAGCAATTTAAAGACTTTATGAAATTGGGGAGAAAGTAACGTTACATTATGGATAAAGAGTAAAAGTAAAAAGGTTACTTTAAGATAACTGAGATTCATGCAACTAGCTAATCCACTTTCTTACTGATTAAACAACATACTAGTTTCAAAATGATTAGTTCAATACATAATATCTGTAGATATGTTCCTTTCCCCTCAAATCTAAATTAAAATGTGAAATTGACAATTTTCTTAGGAATATCTTTAGAGCATTTCATACATTTTTAATAAAATGGTCAATTTTTAAAATGCAGCTGTCCAGTGCTTTCTGCATCAATAAAAATGACTTATCAGACTTACCCTGGAGTCAAAATTAAGTGTCTAGTTCCCAGCTCTGAACTTGTATGATATCTGATGCTTCTGTGATGTTGAGAAAACATACACAGTTCACTTCATATATGGTTGCTGCCTTCTAGAAACTGACACTAAGAAGGTCCCCAATGGGACACAGCGGTACACACCTGCAATCCCAGCAACTTAGGAGGCCAAGGCAGGAGGATTGCAAGTTCAAGGTCAGCCTAAGCAACTTAATGAGACCCTGTCTCAAAATAAAAAATAAAAAGGACTGGGGATGTGGCTCAGTGAGCACCAGGACTTTAAAAATCCCCAGTACTTAAAAGAAAGAAGGAAGAGGACCTCCCCCCAAGGTAAATGGCAGGCAACCTTTACCTACAAATTATTCTCAGATTTATTTCACCAACTTTTATGCTCAAATGCATGTTGACTACAAAAGTGCTTAGAAAACTGTATAGCAAATAGCAAGGTATAATACAAGGAAGCCAAGACCTGCATCTGTAAATGAAAACTACTCATCTGCTGTTACATGAACTGAACGTGAGGATACAAAATAGGGCAGGGGATGTGGCCCAGTGGTTGAGTGCCTGAGTTCAATCCCTGGTATCCCACCTCAACGCACCCCACAAAAAATGTTGATGTAAAAAGCATTCATTGGCCTAACATCGAGCCTCTGGCTCTGCAGAGCATGTAGGTGGCAGGCCTGACCTTTTGGTGATGTGTCACTCAGGACGAGGTCCTCATGGCCTTGCTCCACAATCCTGATGACGAACTCTGGGCGCCCATCCTTCTCCTCAATGGAGCAGAGGTAGCGGCAGCGCCTGTTGGCATAGCGCGTGCTCCAGTACAAGCGGCTGGCCTCGTAGCCCACGGGGAAGAGAGCCTTAGCCGAGTGGAACGCCTGCATCTGCTGGGGAAGCAGCTGACCAATCGTGTGGAAGATGAGGCTCCCAACACGAAAGGTGTGGTCCCGCTCTCCCCGCTGCACGATGCTGGCAATCTGACGCACCTCGTCGCGTTGAACGTAGACCCTCCTGAAGACTGCAAAGTAACTTAATTCTTGCTCATGGATTCCCTTTGGTTTGTGCATGGGGCAAAGCATAGTTTTGTCCTTAAAAAACATGCATTGTGCTTTAATGGCGCATGTGAAGTGATAAATGTTGGTGCATCGAAATCTGTGACATCCACTGGTGGCACCTGTCTTGTGACAGAAGACACATTTCATCTGTAGGCCTCTCCTCAGAGCTAGCTCCACATTTATTAAGGCACCAGCCTGTGTCTCATAGACCTCTGTGGACCACAGGGCACAATTCAAGTGGACCCACAGGTCCAAGTCAAGGTTGAGCAGCCTCGCAGGCCCGTCTGTCAGCCCATCCCCTTCTCCGTGGCAGAAGCAACACTTCCGACAGTCTCTGGGCACAGGGTCAGGTTTAAGAGAAGTGCCTAATTCCTTCAGAAACTCATCTATCTCATCCTCACATGGTGGTTTAAATGTCCCCTTGGGGATGACAATATGAATGCTCCATTTCTTCCATTTCATTCCTCTCCACTTTTTGTTCAGTGGCCTACAGTCTTCAAACCCACCATGAACAGTCCTGAGTCGAGGTTTCAGCTTGACTGTCACCTTAAGCTCATCGGGTTTGGCTTCTACTTTGGCTGCTTCAAAGGCCGGAGGGAAGGTGATGGGCGGTGAAGGAGGGGGGGAGGTTTCTTCCGGGAGCTGCGGGAGGCAGTGCACACCCAGTGTGGAGATGTTGTTGCTGTACTGGTGAAACACTCTGGATGGCATCGTTCTCGTGGGTGACTGTGGCAACGAAGGAGTGGATTCCTGGCCGTAAGCAGAAGCCATGGAGGAAAAAGAAAAGAGTGACTCACATGCCCTAAAAGTAGTTCTGTTTCAGCAAGAAGCCAAGCAGCTGGTTTAACCGGGGTCTGACTTGATGAGAAGATGGGGTACATGAGGTTTCGGGCTTAGTGGAAGCTGGCCGGGTCCTACTGGAGAAATGGAGAAGGGCAGGGCAGCCAGGGTGGTTCTATCTATGCCTTTTTCACAGCTGTCAGTTACAGAATGCTCACTCCTTAAGCCCTCTTGGACATTCCCCTTCCCCGTTATAAAAAGCTGGAAAAATCAGTGCCATCAGAAGTTCTAGCTAATTTAATTGGTACAACACAACAGTGTCATGTGGCAATGTCATTTGGCAAGAGTTTAACTCCACTCCTGTCCACTATTCTCAGGTGGAATTAACGGGGAAGAGGCTCTCTGCCAAAGAGCAGATCCTGCCCAGGTGTCTAGGCTCCTCACTTGGACCAGCTGCTCAGAGCTGGGCCAGGCTGCCACAAAGTAATGAACACCAAAACCACACAGTCCTTCTGCTCACATGCCACATCCTAAACGGTAACTGAAAAGAGCCAGGCCTCATCCAGGATCCCAAAGTGGGCAGGTACTGCACACCAGCCTAAGAAACTACCTGGTGACAACCTCCTCACCTAGGCTGAGGTGTTTAAAGTCCAGATTTACTTGTCAGATGGCTTGGATTTTATTATAGTGAGGACTATTGCCTGTTAGCAAGAAGCCTCTTCAGCACGTTCTCCTGTGAAAGCCATGACTAGCAGTCTTGCTTACGGGATAAAATTTCTTTCAAAACATATAATTAACAATATCACTTGCATCAACTACATACCCAGACTACTTACATCAAGTAAAACAACTTGGCGTGAGCCAAATGCTTTCTCACAGTACATGAATAGACTTAAGTTTTATTTTTGAACAAATTTTCCTATTGAGGTAATATTAATAGAAGTATTTTTAAATGTTAATTAAGACTTAAAAATCTGTAATTTGCAGAGATTCGTAATTTGTAAGGATCAAGATTTCAGTATTAGTTTCTACTTAGTTCTGAACTTTGAGAACGTAGACTCATCTGCCCACTCCCTCACTGCATGTGGAAGAGCAGCAAAGGCAAGGCTGCCTCTTTCAGTGAGCGGCCACCAGGACCCTCACTCAGAGCTCTGCAAGGCAGGGACACATCTGTTCTACTCACTATTATATACTTGGAACACACAAAACCACTCACTACATATTGTTTAGCAGAGATTGCACTAACATTACCTTGTTTTCTGAGTTTTTTGCTTGTGCAGTTGATGAATAAAGAATAAAGCAATTATTACTACAAAAGACGATGTCCTTCTCCATTCTCTTGGTGCTATCTCGAGAATCCTGAAAAGTAGAGAGAAATGTGTGTGTGTGGGGGGCGTCTCAACAAGTCAAAACTTAATAAAATCCTCTTAATAAAAAGAGGACATAGGGCTGGGGCATAACTCAGTGGTAGAGCGCTCGCCTCACATGTGAGAGGTAGTGGCTTAGATCCTCAGCACCACATAAAAATAAAATAAAGTTGTTGTGTCCATCTACAACTAAAAATATATATATAAAAGAGGTTCTACATGTTGACTGTGATTTTTACATTATGTTAAAAAGTTTCTTGATCTTAAAAATAAGGTGACCATCTCCCAATCTTTAGCATATAATTATATTCTCCTAGAAATGTGCAAACTATATCATCCCTATTTCATTCACTATCAGAACTGTGGTCCTTATCACAAACAACTTGGCAGTTTGCTGGAGCTGCCTGGCTTGAAGCCCTGAGGACAACATACTCATGTCACCCCAGGAACATGTCCCACTGTACAGTGGGACGGGGCCCCTCCCAGGTGGAAGAGCAGTCAGTGCCACTGACACCTCCAGGGGTGGGGGTTGGGGGTGGAGATAGAAGGCACAGTACCTTGTTCATGAAGGCCACGTCTTTGAAAGATTTCCGCACACCACTTCCAAGGATAACCACTTTGCAGTGACAGCACCACTGTGGTCTGAGTGCTGTGCTTTCTGCAATACCATGACCAGAGTCTTTATATCCAGACAGACCTAGAGGCAACCAACTTTTGTTAGTAATTAAAACTGACCGGTGACATAAGGCATCAGATTACACTGTACTGACCTTGGTTCAACTTACTTTATATTCTTTGATAAAAAATAATGTGACTGGAGTACAAATAAAGAAACACGTTTATTCTCAAACAACTGGGGAAACAATGCTAGCATGAAACAATAACAAAACTAAGTCACCAAGATATATTAGTATTCAATCAAGGCACTCAGTGAGTGGAGGAGGAAGAGATTTCTGTTGTTTGAGGTCAAGGTGCCACTAAAACATTTCATGAACAATAAAGAGAAATGTGCAGAGGAAATTTAAATAAGCATGACTTGGAGCATCAGAAAGAAAGAAAGCAAAGACCCAAGACCAAGTTAAAATATAAGTTCAGGATTTGGAGTCTACTCAGAACATCTCTGGGATGGGGGAGGTGGATGGGAGATGACAGAAAGAGCCAGGAAAAACACGGGTGACAGAAGCAGCTCCCAGCTAAGAGTTCCAAACTGCAGCATGGATGCTCTCAAAAAGACTTTAAAGATGAGAACTGAAGAGCTACTAGATTCCAGAAGGGTAACAACAGAAAAAGATCCCAAGGAAACTGGCGAGCAGGGAGACATGACAAAGTAGGCTGGTCCCAGCATGGCCTGAGGCAGGAGTGTGGTTTTTCAGTGATGGGCAGGGATGTCCCTCTGGGAAGAGGGTGGCCCTGCAAGGGCAGTGTAGATGCAGACAAGGGGAAGAGAGAAGGAAGAGGAGAAGACAAGCAACACACGCCAGACCGGCAGCCTTATCAGCACCACTTGGAGAAGGCAGTCAGTGGCACAGGTTTCAGGGACATGAAGAACAGAAGCTGCTTAAGGGTGAGCAAGTCAGAGGCTTCTTCCAACAGCCTGCAGACAGCTACACTCAACACTCCCTGGTTGACAGCAAGACACCACACACCACAGCACAAATGGCTGCACCACACTACAGAAAACAGACCGCCCAGCAAGGCTAATTAACCAAGGACTCACACCAGCACGGTGCCTGTTACTTGTTGAAAATAAAATTGAGACTTTAAAAAGAATAAGCTTAATTTTGAGTCAAGAATGGATTTGGGATTAACAAAAAGCTCACTAGCTCACCATTGCTTGTTGGAGGAAATGGTACATTAGGCTGCTTCAGCCGGTAAGAGCTGGCTAATCTGGGAGGGTGTGCAGATCCTGGTGGAGGCCCACGAAGAAGTAAATGCTGTCGATACTCCAAACCTGGGTTTATTCTGTGGCTACTGACCAAACCCATGGATGGAACATCTGGAGCATTACTAACCTCATAGCTGTTAGGAATTCGGACGTGAAGAAGGTCGGAAAACGCAGCCACAACACTGCTAATGTTCTAAAACAAAACGCAAAGCCCGTGTTAGTCACCCAGAAGGCCACAGCGCACCACCACTCTTGAAGAGAAACACACTTAGGGTGGATGCTGTCCGCCTGGTGCGTAAAGGGCAAGGAAATCCAACAATTTTTATTTAGACTTGAGAGTCCTGGGGAGGTGACGGGACACGTTTTAATGGACCAATATACAAGTGAAGTCTTCATCAACAGAGACCCTCAGGAGGAGATTTCAACTAACACGAGCAACTTGGGAGCACATTAAGCCATTTAGCTCTCTTAATACCTGAATGGTATAAAGACCTGAGCATAAGGGATAAGCTGACCTTTTTCAAAAGTTTTCAGAGCAAGCTCACATCACAGGGTGACCAGTCAGCTCTGGCCAAAAGTGTGAAACGGTCCACAAGAATGCTATTCTGTTAACGACCGAAATATTGTGATACAGCATTATGAGCTTGGTCTCCAATAAAATGTCTCTGCAGGATTCAGTTTATAAAGATTTAAAAATCCTCAGCAACTCACTAGTATTTGACATAGCAGCTGCTACCTAAAAAAGACTTTTCTACTACTTCTGCAAAACTTTTTTTGCTGATAACATTCTTTATTGATCGTTAGTTTTCTGCAGCCTTAAGTTTTGAAAAGGTGCCTCTCTAAATGTACATATCTTTTAATAGGAACTGTGGACTCCAACATCCCTTTCTGCCTTGACTTTGGTTAAGATCAATCTCCTGCTAATGCCAGTGCTCAAAAGCAGCTTAGAGGTCTAAATGCCCATTCACCCTACCCTCAACTTCATCTTTTGTTCTCGATGACTGTGCAATTTATGTAAGCCACCAATGTCTTCAATAATGGGACATACTCCATGGCATTAAGAAGTCATTTCATCTTTACCTCAGCAGCTGTAGGATGCAGGGTAATTGCTACAGATATGAGACCGGATCTGGGACCATTTGGGGATGAACCAAAAGGTGATGTAAAAAATAAAGTGCCTGGCTCAGTTTTGATGTCATTCCTTCTTGATTCTGAACCTTGAAAGAAGTGGAGGTAGGGGAGAGAAAGACACGTTAATGACTCTTCAAGGTCAAAATATGATAATAGTAAACCAGCGGGAAATGAAGAGGTAATGAGGCCAAGTGGTCTTACTTTTCACAGCTGTGCTAGGAAGAATCGGAATGATGGGGGATGGCACTGGCTCTGGAGGCTCCTCCTTGACCAGTGACAGATCTGGATACCTGCTCACTTCCACTCCAACCACACTCTCAGGAGAGGACGAGGGAACGAAGCTCTCAGGAGTGTCCCGATCACCACAGTGATCCTGTATCCTGGAAGAGGAGCACACACACATCATGGCGTGCAAACCCACCACAGGGCCTTCTCAAACCAACTCCATGTATCCCACAACAAGGATGCTCTCTGAGTGATCAATGGCAATAACATAAGCAGCAAATCAATCGCTCAAGGTCAAACAAGGACTCTCTTGGGAAAAATATAAACAGGTTTAGCTATGAAATAGTGTAAACAGCTGTGTTTCCTTCTGACCAAAGCTTTAGTATCAAAGTTTAAAGACTTGCCAAAGAGGAAGATGAATACTAACACCTCTGCAAAACTCCAGGTCACTGAGACTAAGCCTCCTGTTACTTGAATAGGAAGGAGCAGTCCATGCACACATTCAGCATCAGAGCTGCAAGCCAACAGACAGTGGCTGTGAAAATAGCCATCTTGCTGCTGCTGCTGCTTACCGTGGCAAGAGGGGAGAAAACCTGGGTGCTGTGGCTTCACAGATACTTCTTTTTCTTAACTGACAAAGTAAGGTGAAAAAAGAAGAAAGTGGTCCCTCCTGTCTAGTCTAGGACCTGGGTCCACCAGGGAAATGGTGAAGTCCCAGACTAACAGCTGCAGACTATTCCTGGGACTGCTGTCTGTCTCCCACGCCTCCCGCTCATGCTGACGGAGACCTGAGAAAGGCTTCTGGACAGCGTCCTATGAAGTCCAGGGTTGGAGCAGACACTGTACTGGGTCACCAAACACCATGCCCAGCAAGCTGCTGTTCACAGCCCATGAAAAGAGCAATGATGCCTACTCTCGGCAGTGAGGTACAAGAGAAAGAAGACCTGGACTCTGAACCAACAAGTTGCTCTTTTCTTTGGTCCAGTTTTCTCATTAGTAAAGTAAGAGACTGAGAGTCAGTGGATGTCTCATCAAATAGAAGTTATTATGCCAGATTTTCCAAGGAAAAGATAAAAACTTGAAGTATATCTCAACTCCTTGGAACTAACTAGTTGGGTGCTGATTAACTACTATGGGAACCTGATTCTCCCCAATCACAATCCTGGAGCCAAAGAACTAACACAAACTGGTGACAAGTCTGCACAGCAGCACTCTAGTATCTGCAGGTGCTTATCTCTCCTTCAGACATCCATGAGCGTCAGTGCACCCAGCACATGACCCTCACAGCCTGCAGAGGACGGTGATCTTTGAAATCCTTCCCATGAAGGTCTTTCATTGTTTTAATGTCTGTTCAATTATCATTTGTTGAATTCTCTAAATTATGCAAGATTTTTAAAATACATAATATAAGTATATCTGGTAGTAACAATGTCTTATAAAATTAATAAGCTCAAGAATAGTACTCAAATTTTATCCGTCCAATGTTTTTATATACTATTTCTTTACACATTATGCTAAATACATAAGAAAAAGAAATATCAACGATTTAAGAAAAAAATTCACTTGTACCTTAATTCTTCCTGATTATTGTGAGGTGGTGTTGGGAGAGATGCTGGAACATCGACTGTCTTTGGGCCTTGAGCAAGAGCTCTGGCCAGCAAGTCGTCCTGGGGCCGGAAGGGCAGTGGAAATGGCTTCGGTCCTAGAGCTTTGGTAACTGCAAAAGCCAACATACAAAACCATAAGTACATCTAGTCAAAGTTGATAAGCAGACAGCACTGGACAGTACTACTGTCACTGTACCAGACACAGCTGGTAAAGGTACACTTATCATAGGTATAAAACGTGGAGGCACAATCGTACCTTCATGGCTCACCAACACTCCAGCTTTTCCAGCAAGTTCTTCAGTTGTTGCAAAACCATTTGCCATCTTCTGACAAGCCATAGGAGGTGGTGTAGGAGGAAGAGAGGCAGGGGGTGTTGGAGGATTACTTAAATTATTCTGCTGCAGGAGACCAAAAAATTTTAAATTATATGCTACTGAGCAAATATGCAACGAGCTTGCTAATACCTAGTTCTGTGAATTTTTAGCAAATAGAAGCAAGGCTACAAAAATGTACTCAAGTTGCATCTTCATTTCCAAATGCACACCAGGAAGAAAAATATACATATAAAGCTAGAAGGGGTTTTGCAGAACTACTACTTATGATTTTGTGGATACATTATGATCCATTTGCTTATTGGACCTGGAGCTTGAGGACTTAGCTTTGCAATGAAGAAGCAAATTTCCATTAGGTCTGAGACTATTATATGCTACTCCTTTTCAGATTTCATGGTTATAAATTAGTAAAAGACAGCTTTAAAACTCTAATAAATTGTAATACGTTCTAAAAATTTATTTTATTAAATTCTCATAAAGATATGCCCTAGTTCTATGAAAAACTGAAGAATTTGTAATCCTAAACTTTAAATGCAACTTAAGATCTGATTGTTCAAGATCTTGTAAAAAAAGGCAAAAGGAGTAACAAAGTGCTATAAGGACCAAATATATTAACAGGTTCCTTTTCAAACATCTCTCCCAGTTTAATATTTTCCACCAACTTGCCACTTATTGTTTATCATCTCAAGGAACGTTGGAATCTACCATAATGCCATGCAAATCAAAAGTAGAGTGGAATTATAAATCTTGCAAAGATATGGGATTTCACTAAGTTCATGAAGTAACGGTGATAAACATCTTGCACTGAGAGGGTTTGTAACTGAAGAACAGCCCACATGGACAGAAGAGGGAGCATGAGAGAAGTTTTCAAATATTAAAGTCAGAAGAGAAGACCTCAGGAAAATACTCTCAAACACTTTGCAAAAATGATCTTTTTAAATAAGTCAGATATGAATTGAAGGTGTGTGTGAGATGCCATTATGAAACTGTTAGAAAAGCAATACCAAAAGATAAACTGATTTGGTTTTATAGTATTTTAATAGCCTAGCAACTAGTGTCAAAATTATCAGATAAAATGTATTTAGAACTTTTTAATTTCATTTTTCAAGGTAAAAGGCTAACCTTTTTTTTTTTTTTCCCTTTTATTAAGTACTAGGGATTGAAACCATAGGTGCTTTACCACTGAGCTATATCCCCAATCCTTTTTATTTTTGAGACAGGGCCTCACTAAGTGCTCAGGGTCTCACTAAGCTGCTGAGGCTGGCCTTGAATTTGTGATTCTCCCGCCTCAGACTCCTGAGTTGCTGGCATTACAGGTGTGTACCACCAAACCTGACCATAACCACTTTTTAAAAATCCCAGTATTTACTAGGTATTTGAATTAATTTTATAAGATAATAAAGGTTATAAGGAACCTGTATTTCCCTTACCATGGAAACTTTTAAAATTTGTATTCTTACCTACAGAAAATATCTTTTTTGGGGGGCTGGGGGTGGGAAGGAATCTGGTTCATTCAAAGCTGGCCCCAAAGAAGACCAAGGAGTTAGCTCCAAGAGCTCTAACTTCAGGGGATTCAGAGGACTCTTATGGGAAGGTACAGGAGGCAGTGAGCCCTGGAGAAACTTTCAAGTATTCATGTGAGAACTACCTCACCAGGTAAAATTCTTATCTGTTGGCTGTTTTTACGTTTTTGGGATACCTAGAAGCTTAGATGTAAACTAGGTGCAAAACCAAGACACACTCCACCAACTGTGATAAGGCATCCAAAGATGAAGCAAGGCAACACCCTGGTGAAGAAACATACCTTGTAGATCAACTGAGAATAGTAGTCCGAAACCCCTTCAAGGGTGGCACTGCCAAAAGTTCCTAGAAGTCGATTCCCACTATTAAATTGGCCACTGCCATAAGGAAGAAAGTGCGCAAAGTTCACTCCAATGATCGGTTCCATTAGAGGGAGCAGAGAGAGCTGCTATTAAAAAACACATTTAAGAGTAATGTACACGATAAGCAAAACTGAGTGTTCCTCAACTTCCTAAGACCCGAAGCAATTTAGGCAAATAAGACGTGAGAAAAATGAGACTTAGAATTTTGAAGTATCAAAATGTTGGAGAGAGAAATAATGAGCTCCAAAATAAGCTCTGTTCCCATCTGTCCTAAAAGGATGTTACCAAGGTGTCTCAAGAAATACAGGTTCCTCCCCTTTGCTCGGCAAGAAATCAGGCCTGAGCTGAGGCTAGGCACCAGCAACAGCAGTCAGGAGCCATCTCCCCGCTCTGTAACCACCATAGATGCGGAAGAGTAGAGTTTAGATGAGCAGAGTCCTGTGGCTGCAGTCACAAGAAGTGAGGACAGTTTTTCCTGGTGCCAAGGCTGCTCCTGACTTAACTGATCTGTCTACTGTGCTGTGAATTTCAGGGGCCAAGACGATAAGGTGCAATATTGGGTTTCTAGTCCAGGTGTCCTTTATCCTTGTAGCTCTCTACTTTAATTTGGAAATCATCAAAATAAAGAGAAAGCTGGATTTCACAGGCTGAAAAGCACTTGCGCTCTCACTTCCTCCAAGTTTTAAGGTGGCTGCTCTGAAAGACTCACCTGTTTCAGATGGGTGAAGGAGTCAGAGTTGGAGTACATGGTCTGCTTCTCCTCTTCATCCTTTTTCCTTTTCTTTGAGCGAGGTGCCGCCTTCTCCCCAGTCCTCTGAGTCCGTTTGCTTCGCTGTTTCTTGATTTCACTTCCTCCATCTGTTTTTGGCAACTGGTTGTTGCCACATCCAAAATCACCTTGCATTTGAGCCCCCAAAGTTTGCTAATGTAATTGGAAAGTTAAAAGTAAGTGAACTATCAACACGTTTGAGTCTTAGTTTATGCCCGACCTGTTCAAATCTATGGATCTTATTCCTAACACAGTACCAAAATCTAGGGAGGGAAGACATATAGTGGTGCCAAAGGTTTTGACTGTTTTCTGAAAATATCATTCCCTCTTTTTCAGGCATTATTCTCAAAGGTGAAAACAACCAGTTGCAGAGCTTGATGTCATATTTGCAATTAAGCTCTTCTTACAAATGAAAAACAAAAGCAAATCCAATGTTGATAACTTCAAATAAGTAGAATACTGATAGTGAGAAAACCACAACGAAACACTGTCGACATGTAAGATGATAGTTGTACAATATTAATTAGTGATGACAACATGGTTTCCAGAGTGGGTGATCCCTGAGCATTTGAGGACATTAACAGGGTTACAAGAGCCATCTTCCACATTTTAAAGAGGTTAATGGAAATTACATGCTTATTTAAAATACAGGCACATTTATCTCCTTTCTTTAGTTAGATCAGCTCAGTGTGGTAACCAGCAGAAAGACATGTTATGCATGAAACTGCAAGCCATGTCTTTTTTTAAAAAAAAATAGTAAACAAAATATTACTTATTATTATTTATAGGTTAAGTAGAAACACAGATTCCATGGAGATAGAAACAACAAAATATACAGTGGGTCTTTAGAGTTAAAAGGTTGCAGAACCATATTGAAAATGATAAGTCATTGGAATCTGGGATAGGTATAATTTAAAACAAAACAAAACAAAAGTAGTAGTTTTCATGATTCACACTTACCAATCCTTCCACTGGGTTCTGTGTGTCTACCAGTTTGTTATCCTTTGCACTGTTGTCTTCTGAACAGAAACTGCTCTCTGATCTCTGACTTAAAAGGGAAGAAGATTTTTTATTTTTCAACAAGTGTTTTAGAAGTTCATTCCCTGACTCTCCTTTGGTAACATGGACTCCAGCCAAATGGGGAGGACTCTGCACCAAGGAGACAGGACCAGCTGCAGTGTCTGCTTCCTTGCTACCAGTTTGCTCCTCCAATTTAGTGTCCTCTTGACCCGGGCATGGCTCTGATTCAGCTTTTTCCAGTTTCACTTCTTCACTTTTGGCAGGGGTTTCTATGGAGAGCTCATCCACCTCCGAATTTGCATAAGTCTGTGGGTTTGGAGCTCCTTGTGAGAAATCATTACTGGGAAGTCTGTTTTCCAACTCTGCACATGGCTGGGCTGATGCCACACTGGCAGGTGAAGGGCCACCTGGCTGCCCTGTCTCCTCTCCCTGCTGAGGACGCTCACCAGGTGTGCTTGCCGAGGGAGTGGAGGCAGTTTCTGAGATGCCTGGTGTTGGGGGAGCAGTCGTATCTGAGTGAGGAGTTGATGGTGCTTTGGTGGATTCTGCATCATCGTCTTTCTTCTTCTTCCTTGTTCTGCGCTTCTTCCCTTTTTCTTCTGGGATTATATCAGAGTACAGCTGAATGAGAGACTGAGTTGATCCCGGATAACTCTGTCCATGGGTTATGGTAGGGTCTGGGCCACAGGGGAGGCCGCTGTTTGCTACTGGAGGTGTTACTGGTAAAGCAGGGGTGAATGGGGGCCTCAATGGGGACTGCTGGAAGGTGGTTCCAGAAAGACTTCCATGCCCCTGCTTAACAGAATGGAAGCTGGGGCTTCCACTAGGAACAGACGGTGAATCAGGAACAAATGAGGGAGGTACCACCTGTCTTCGTTCATTGGTTTGAGTAAAATTTTGGGTGGGGGGTGAATTAACAGATCTGTGTTGTACATTCTGCTGCTGTAAAACCTGCCCCATCTGCTGTTGGTGTTGTGGAGACTGCTGAAGGGGTCGTGGAGGCTGCATAAAATTGCAAGGATGGTCAGAACCATAGAATGGAACCTGGTTCACAGATGTCCTGCAGGCCAGCTCAGAGCCCATCAGGCCATGCTGCTCCATTTCCATCCTCTGCTGCAAAGCTCTCTGTCTGTCTACTTCTTGCATCAGCTGGATTCTTTGTCTTTCCTGCTGTTCTCGTAAACGTTCCTTTCGCTCCCGTTCTTGAAAACTTTCACTGAAAGGGTTGTTATCATCAAATTCGACTCGTGGTGGTGGCCCACTCTGTGGGTTTGCATTGGACACTGTACCTGGGGCTGATGTGCAAGGTTTCATTGGTATTTGGGCAATTGGGGGCTGAATCCGAGGAGGATTGAGGGGCAGGTGAGCAGAAGCATTGGTAGGTTGCCAGCCAGGTAGACTGGGCATTCGAGCAGGGCTAGCGTGGCCAGGGATGACCGCTGTGTGCTGCTGGTGCTGCAGCTGCTGCGGCACTATGGGGAAGTTAGGTTGGCTCATGGTGGGTGGAGTGGCACCTGGAACCAGGGGTGGTTGGGGCTGGACACCAGGCATTAGGATGGGGGGTCCCAGTGCACACTGCTGCTGCTGCTGCTGTTTGATCCGATAATCTTCAATCAACTCAGCATGCTCTTTCTGTTGTTTACGAATCTGAAATAAGTATTAAGTAAGTTATATATCATTTAAACTACCCATTGAAAAGATAAAACAATGCACACAGTTATACAGGAAGCAGCTAATTTATAAGGCCTTAGAAATTACACAAATATATAAGGTCAGAATAACTGAGATTTAACTCGAATTTAAATTTTTAAAACATTTTTTTAGTTGTAGCTGGACATAATACTTTTATTTTATTTATTTTTATGTGGTGCTGAGGATCAAACTCAGTGCCTTTCATGTGCTAGGCGAGTGCTCTACCACTAAGCCACAACCCCAGCACCTCAAATTTTAATTTTTTAAACATTAAAATTTTGCTTCTTAAATATGCAAAATAGTACATTTTAAACAAAATGAACTACTAGCATGTATGCCACGCTCCTCCCTGAGATGTAGGAAGACTGTAGGCATGCCCTAGCTCTCTCCTTTTACCTCGACCCTTGAATGCAAAATAGGTCATCAATATGTCTATTATAGCCACCTATGAAAATTCAGACAGGGTTCTTGCAATTGCCATGTTTGCTCACCAGAAATGCAGCCTCAATCTGCGCACCAATGTTCCCGTCTGTACGTGAAGGGCACATAACACAACTTAACTTCGTTAAGTTGGACTAAGTGATCTTCCTTGAGTGGACTGCTCAAGGCAGCCACTCAATGAAAGAGACCATGCTAGCTCTTTGTACATAAAACAAAATTTTTAAAAAACCTCCAAACAATACCCTATCAAAAAACTAGATTTATAACATTCTTTGTATTTGATGGATACCATACTCAAAATCATAATTTTTGAAACCTATACAAGCTCTGAGATAATATTGTCAATTGTTTCTAATCAGGCTCTAAGTAATGACTAATGTCAATTCAATCATTCCAAAAATGTTTGTGCCTCAATGCGCCAAGTACTAGGACAAAATATCAGTCAAATAGTAGTCCATCTTTCTGTGGACCTTGCCATGAGGAAGGTAGGGAAAGAAGGAATGCAAAATATTGTTATGTATCTTTCAAAATCACTTGATTTTCAATAAATATTATACTGATATACTGAACAAGGCTGAACATGATGAGATGCCAGGGTGCTTCCCAAGTGCTCCTAACAGTAGTTTTTCAACTTTCAATTTCTTATGTTTCCCAGCCAGACCAACATCTTCTATAAATAAGGGTGTTTGGTCTTTTCTCTAGTAGCTGTGTGACTTCTCATTTCTTGTCCTCGTCTTTTCTACCCAGTTTACCAGTGAGAACTGAGGCACTGCACTTCACTGATGGCAGTGAGGTACACAGCACCTGAAACAGCATCTACCCTAGGATGATTTCTATGCACATAAACACATGTCTTTCCTCTGGCATTTCTGACTACTTTTAAAAACTTTACTATCAACCACCTTTGTTACCTTTGTTACCTTTGTTTCTGAGATCAGGCTGGATCATAGGCAACTACGTTGTAACAATGTGTCTCACTTTTCAAATTAAGTGGAGTATTAGCTTCTATAGAGGATCTGATCAATGGGGATATGTGCAAAAACTAGGCCCTTGACAAAAACATCTCATACAGATACAGCAAAATCAGTAAAAGTGCTAAATATACTTAATTATGAAATTATCTACTTTTAAAATAACATTTACCTACACTAAATATTTAAGTTTAAAATGTAAAAAGAAGCTTCTCATTTTATAATGGTTCTAGTTTTAAACTATAGCAATATTATAATCACCTGCCACTGGTATATTATTTTGGTAGCTATGGATTGCAGGGGAGACTGGAGTCCAAAGCCATAATCAAATAGTTAGCTACCTGCAATACATCACCGGAAACTGGACTGACTCAGCAGTTCTCATCAGGAAAATGTGCCAGTATTATTTCCAGAAGTAGAAAACAGGGCTGAACGTGATGAGATGCCAGGGTGTTTCCCAAGTGCTCCTAACACAGCAGCATTCCAACTCTGCTGAGTCAGTATACTCTGCCCCCTTCTAGCACTAACACACCTGGCTTTCTTTAAAATTGTAATGTAAACATTATGATTGACAAATTAGAGGCAGAGTTTAATCATTGGTGTATAAATCTAAGAACTTTAACACATATGGAATTAACATCACCATCATCACAATCAAGATGGAGACGCAATCCATGACTCCTGAAAACTCCATTATGCCACTTATTTATATCATATACTCTTCCATCCCTCACCCATGGCCATCGTTCGGCTATTATTCATCTTTATAATTCTATAATTTCAAGAAAGTAATGCAATTATAACCAGTACATAAACCTTTTGGGATTTCCTCAGCATAATGCTCTTGAGATTCAAGTTGACTGCATCTATCAGAAGTTCAATGTTATCATTGTGTGGTATTCCACTGTATGGGGTACCGCACTTTAACCTTTCATCTTTGGGGTGGGGGTCATTTTTCTGAGATGTGGGTCTTTCTATGTTGCTCACACTGGTCTTGAACTCATAGGCTCAAGAGATGCTCCTACCTCAGCCACCTGAGTGGTGGGAGCTAAACAGGTACCAATGTGACCAGCCAATCATTCCAGTTTTCAATGAATATAAATATTCATGTAGAGGTTTTTGTGCAAACCTAAGGGTGCTTTTTTTTTGGGGGGGGGGTTTGGGTAAATACCTAGGTGTGTGCTCTAAAATCACTGTGAATACTTTGTTTTAAAGCGAATTTTCCTTTTCAGTTTAATTATTCAGTTTTAACATCTTAAGGTCAACGCCTACAGAAAGCATACTTCTCATCCCTAATTCTACTTCCATCTAGAATCTCCCTGTGAACCATGTTCTCAAAAAAGTCACACGCTGTAGCCAGGAACATGGCATAGCTTGTGATCCCAGAAACTGAGAAGTCAAGGCAGGAGGATCCAAGTTCAAGGCCAGCCTCAGCAATTTATCATGAACCTGTCTCAAAATAAAAATAAAGAAGGGCTGCAGGTATAGCTCAGTAGTAAAGCACCCTTGAGTTAAATATCCACTAACAACCCCACCAAACACACACACACCAAAGACTCTTAGACGACACAGGAGCGTAGAGTGATTTCTTAGTGCAGAGGAAATAATGGAATTTCTTTGAAGATTCTAGGGTTGCTAAAAATATAAAAATAGTTCTTCTAAATCGGAACTATGAAAACTGATCTCTCCATGGCAGTTAGTACCTATGTGCTCGGATGGCCACTCTCAGGAGAGGACTGGGGCTGTTATGGCTGTGGTTAATAAGCAGTGCCCAGGCAATGTACTTACACATGACATTTAATACCAACCAGGACCCTGCGCTCCCAGTGAGCCACACATCACATATCACTCTGGTGCTGAGGGCTTCCATCCAACAACCTATCTGTTACCTGCTCCAGCTGCTTCTGAACCATGCTTTGCTGCTCAGTAACGTGCTTGAGCTGCTCTGCATCCTCTTCTGGGAATTCTCGCCCTGCCTTCTTGGCAGTGCGCTGTTTAGCTGAAAGGGCCTTCTTAGATTTTCTATGTGCACCAATTTGTTCTTCAAGATACTTCTGCTGCATCTGAAGAAGCTGCTGAGTCTCCTGAAGCCATTCTTCATACTGTTTACGTTGTGAGTCATCTGAGGGAAAAATAAAAAATTCATCTGTGTTTATTTTCTAAAGGGCCCGAGATTATCATCAAGAGTTACACAAATCTATTTTGTAAGGAAATACAGTTTCATCATGATCATTTAATAGAAAATTTGAAAACAGGATTCTAAATATTAGACTATTATGTAATTATAAAGTAGAAGAGTTTAGAAATACATTTAATGACGGAAACCAGAAAGTACATACTTAGGACATTGGTTAAATTAATACTTATAAATACTACAAAACACAATCGTAGAAATGAAATGCTTTCTACCTACAAGACTATCAAATGATCTAACCCAAAAGTCAAACAATAAGTTATATGTTTATGAATTCAACTTTACCAATTTTGAAGAGACAAAGTAAGTCTGTCCTATTAAGGTCCAGAGAATGGACCAGGTAATCATTTCCCATTAAATTTCCCTTAATTTATAAAGCTTGCCCTCTTCCTTACTAGTGAAAAAAATAAACAAAACCGGGGTGGCGGGGGGATTCATAATATTGGATCCAATGTGAAGGACCAATGTGAAACCTACTTTTTATAAAGGACATCCATAAATTGAAAACACTGGTAATTTGTTTTATTGATTTTGTAACTTACATCTCTATAAATAAGGGGAGGGAACAGTTAAGCAAGTAAAATCTTTTCTACTCCTAGGATTGTGGCTGTATCTCCCCAGACAGTCACTTCTCTTCCTCTTGCACCAACACTCCCCTCCTCACTTTCTAAGGGCACTTTACTCCATTGATGCCAATCCCCCTCCCCCCCCCAAAAAAAGTGTAGGGGGTCATCTCATGTAGTGAAAAATTGTGAGTATACCTCTTTGACTCACAGCAAGACAAAGAAAGAAATACAATCCTAGAAGGACATCTGAAAATAACATCAATGATAACAATATCATCATACATTAAGAATCCAACCAAAGCCAATGGGCACAATAAAGCCAGAAAAAGCCAGTTGGTTACAGTAGTTGTTTTTAATGCAAATATGTATTCAAATTATAATCATAATTAGTGCAGGGGAATTCCAAAAGGTCAAACTTTGGGTTTGTTCCTAAACCCAGAAGTTCCAGCACATGTATGAACTTGAAATCTAGTCTATAAAATTTGAAGGGCATTTTTCAAGAACAGGCTTTTTCACAAGGTTTCAGAAGTTCTGCTTCTGGTAGAATGAGACCTACCGCAAGGAAAGCCTTTCTGGTTTCTGGAACCAGGAGAGCAGAGGTGAGCAAAATGAAAGATAATGGTGAAAAAAGTTAGCTAAACAGTCTGAAGATTTCAAAAGGTTCAGTTTGGGCAGAACTTTTAAATACTATCCTGAACCACCTTGGGACCCCTGAGGTTAACTAGAAAGGACTCAGGGGCATCCTGCTTACTTGACCTTCACACCATGCTGCAAACTAGCTTCTCTCTGAGCATATGCCTTTTGTCTTTCCCAGTTAGCATCCCTGTCACTTAGGTAGACTGTCATGAGAGCAAATGGTGTTCTAATTCTACAGACTGTAAAGTGCCCAATCTACAAACAAAAACAGCAACAACAGTTTTGAAGAGAATGGGGAAGATGACTTTTCTGTATTAAAATACATTTTTCTAATTCTTCATGCACGGTGAAAAAAAGCAACGAAAATACATGCCTTGCAGAAGACAACCCTAACAGGGAGGGATGCCTGTTAAAAAAGGAGAACCCTCAGTTGAAGGCAGCACTCCTAAACTAACTCCAACTGCTCGGAACAGCACAAACACAGTCAAACAAGCAACCCCAGAAAACATGTGACTTATTAGATTTATACTTACTGACAAAGCCTGGACCAAAATTTGGAGGATTAGGCCTAGAAATCTGATGTGTTATACTGCCATCCTAAAATAAGTAAAATTTACAAATATGTTTAATTCCACACTTCAGATAAAGGGAAAAGAAAAAACTTTATAAAAAGAAGGAAAAAAAAAAAAAAGAAAGAAAAACAGAAAAAAAAATAAACCCTTTAATTTTCTAGAATATCTTTAGTTTTGATTTTTATAAAAATTAAGAAAAATTAGTGGGGTGATGATCTAAATTATGAAATTTTATTTTATGTCTCTGTACTATTATATTTGAATGATTTCAGATAAAAATAATTATGTTTGAGATAAACAATTATATAAGAAATATAATACTAGCATAAATCCAATACTGCTAGTACTAGGCTAGAGATCCATAGAAAACCTCACTTCTTAATTAAGTCTACTTAATTTCTTCGATCATTGAATTGATAAACACACGTTCCACATTTTTAAACACCAGTCCATAGCACAGTTATTTATAAGAACTAATGTTCTTACATACAAATAGTAAAAGAGAAATTCACTAATAGAAATGTCTTATTTTATAAATAAATATCTTGTTTCTTTGAAGGTGAGTGTTATTCTAATAATTCCTAGGCAACCACCTGATTAATAAAATGGATTTTGAAAAACTGTTTACATGATTGTCACAAGTTCTGCTAGACACAAACTGTACAAATAGTCACAATTATAAATGATACTAAGCAGCCACAATGCACAAAGTGCAATCTTTATAACACTGCAATGAGGTTGGCATGACATTTGACAGAGCAGAAGAGAGATTAAAAAACTTGCCCCAAGTTGCAGAGTAAATTCAGAGTTGGTTTTTAAAAATTTAATCTATGCAATTTCCAATGTATCAAATGGTGTCTCCTTTTAATAAGGAAAAAAGATATAATCAACAGCATAAATAAGTGTAACTGGCAGAGTAAAAAGAAAAATTCCAAAAGGACATACAGTAGGTAGCTCTTGTTTTCCAGGTAGATACATTTTAACCAAAACAAAACAAAACAAAACAAACAAACAAAAAAAAACCACTGTAGAAATACCACATGAAAGGAGGAATTCCATTTCTCCAGAAACTACCTAACAGCAAGAATACAAAATAAATATTCACGCTTCAAGCTTATTTTAAACAGAGCATATCCTCAGAACTAAGTCATGCTAAGGAAAATATGAAACACAACCACCCATGTCAAAACAGAATGATTCTGCTCTTTTGTTGCTACTGTTTTACATTCTAAACATAATAGATTCATTCCAAAGTTCGTCTTCCGGGGGCAATAAATGTATGCATGTATGTATGTAAAACCAGATGCCCTAGTCATTTGGTTTCCTGCCAGGTGACTTTCTACCCTTAAGTGTAGGTCCTTTCCAGAAATTACATTCAATGTTTTTAACCTCAACTTGTTTTCTGTTCTAAAAGCAGTTTAACCCCTCCATATCTGCTGCACTGACGGTACAAACAGGCAGGGCCCTAGGCTACCCTCCTGTGTGGAGTGGCCTTACTGTGAGATGGGTTTAGTGGGAAACAGGACAGTGTGCCCTCCAGAGTGACACATGAGCAGGGTTACCTGAGCAACAGCCTGAGGAACCAGGTTCTGTCCTTCACTGCCCTGTGCTCCAGCCACTGGTGGGCCCATGAAGGGGAACCTGTAAGAAAAAAACCCCACTATGTGTCAAACGGTAAGCTTCTCAAACTAAAACTTGTTTTAGGTGCCCAAGAATGTTCTTCTCCAGGGAAGGAAGAATTGTGGCAATGTGTCCCTGTCGAGAGGCCTCATAAGCTCCATTTTCTGTGTATCCAGCAGAACCTTCTCCACTTCACCATCTGTGAACCTGGGTGATTGTTACTCTAACAGCATCTGGGGATAGTTTCAGGGAGGCTGTGGAGAAAAGCCAGCTAAACTAATTCCAGAGGCTGGATTCTGTTACATGACTCTAATATGAATTGAATTCAAGCCTTTATGCATAAAAATAGAGCAAAGATTTAGCTTTATCACATAAACTAAGGACTTTTTTCCTTTTCTAATTTTTATTAAAAATTAATTAGCAGCTTATCTATTTATATCCTAAAACAAAAAATTTTACTCAAAAGTTCATATATTTTCAGTAGATATATTTCTGTATCTACTGAAAAAGCCATTTAACAATTGGTAACTTGGGGCTGGGGATGTGGCTCAAGTGGTAGCGCGCTCGCCTGGCATGCGTGCGGCCCAGGTTCGATCCTCAGCACCACATACAAACAAAGATGTTATGTCTGCCGATAACTAAAAATAAACAAATATTAAAAATTTAAAAAAAAAAAACAATTGGTAACTGACCAATACAGTGAAATGTCCCTTACTCAAATTAGACTGATAAGCCTTCCACAGAAACATGTGGCCTATATGAAAACATTTCCTCCAGAGTTATTGAGTGCTTTAACATATCAAGATACACACATAGCACAAACACATTTCAAAACACACTCCAAACACTGCGGGCATTTAGGTAGTACTGAAGTTTAGAATGTGCATTTTTGATTTCTGACTCAGGGCTGTGAATCACTCACCACCCCTTCTGTGACTACAGCTTTGTCTAAAATGATACTCAATCCAGACTTAGGTATCTGCATCCTTATGCAACTACCATACTACTCTCAAAGGGTCCATCATGTCCATTTCTGTGAAGCACTCAGGAGAACAGTAACTAAACATTGAGCACACAAGCACATGCTTAACTGGTAGAAAGATGATACTGAATGGGCATCAGATGCTGGAAGACTTCTGACTCTGAGGCTTGCATTTAAAATGTTCTGAGAAGAAATCCAAAGGTTTCACTAGAATGCCAAGCAGTCTCAAGACAAAAAGGTTAAGAACCGTTGTGATGGAGGAACAGTGCTAATTAACACTGCTCAGCATTGAAAGTCACTAGGTACCACTACCTTTACTTTGATCCCAAGAATGTTAATCATGTCCAGAATATCCACAGGTGTGTGTGTATTTATATTTTTTTTTTTTGGGGGGGGTGCTGGGGATTAAACCTAGGGCCTTGTATATGTGAGGCAAGCACTCTACCAAGTGAACTATATCCCCAGCCCCAAAAACTATATTCTTAAGGATTCAAATTTCTCTGAAGTATCATCTTTTTCTTAAATCTATGCAATTTTATATTTGATTCCATAATTATATCCCCTTTAATAAAAATGTTTTCAACAAGATTATTAGGCTAAACTGAGCCTCTCTGCTTGCTGTACTGACAGGTTCTCAAACAACAATTCACAGTGTTCACTGGAAATGGAAATATGCAGCACCATCCCTAGATGTTCTCACTCAGTAGGTCTGCAGTTGAACAAAGAACCTGCATTTTCAAAAAACTACAACAAAAAGCCACATAATTCTGACAGTGGTTCATGATTAAAATATAAGAAATATGGCCTTGTAGTCGTACTTATTCTACTTTCACAATTACGCTAACAACACTTAGAGCCACCTTTAATGCATAATTCCCTTTTTACTGCTGTGCATGAAAACCTGTGAAATCTTCATCTGTTCTTGACTTTCTCTTCTGGTTCAAAATCAGTTTGGTGATATTTTAGAGCTGAATTCACAATTGCCTTAATCAACGCTTTTATGTTAACTGAAAAGTTTTTAGTAAGCACTGCCAATGAAACAAAACACCCCTCCCCACCCCGCACTTTGTGTTTACCCTATCTAAAATTAATGGAGATTCTTTATACGTGTACAGCTCTTTCTCACTGTATCCCACAGTATCACAACCACTGTTCATTTCTGGAAAGCGAGCGAGTCTCGCATGTTCTTTCCAGGACTAGCACCAACCTCATGCAGTTCAGACACCCATGGGACGCACACCTGAACCTACCTGCTCATCACCATTGGTGGCATGCCTAGAGTGCTCTGTGCCATCACTTTGTTTATGCCTTTGAGGGCCACCATTTTGGCTTTCATTATAGGATCTGTAATTGCATCAAAATCTAAAGAAAAAAAATACATTTTAAAAGTTACTTACTTCATAGTACTTGGCTCAAGGTACATTAAATGACATGTAAGTACAACAAACATTGTTCAATTTACAGATTTCCATAACACCTTATTATTATTTAATAATCAGTACAGGTTTTTATACTAGATGAGGGAATTATGAGATCGTTAACAACCTTATTCTGAATTTGATTACACTTCAGTAATCCATAATTGAAGCACACTTTAACACTCAGTCCTGCAGCAACTAAATAAAGAAGTCTATTGAGTCTAAGAGAGAGCATAGCAAAAATGTACAGCAATACAAGTCCCTCCCACCCAAACTTCTGCAATGCTGGTCAGGATGGTTTACCACTGTAGCTTCAGGAATAAGAACCCGCAGATATTTAAATACTAGGAAATAAATCAGTCTTCTCTCTTTAAAAGAAAAATGTATAAATTCCTTGAGGTCAGCCCTCAAAAGTATTGGGAGGCTACCAAGAAATATCTTTTTTGTATATAAATGGAAAAAAGGAGCTCCATGACAAAATTGGTAGCACATACAGGGTAGCACATGTTCTTCACTTAGGAGAAGCAACCCTCAGGCAAGTGCCTTCTGTGGACTGATTACACTCTGGAGCACTGATGTCTTGGGCTTCATGGCTCTATTTTTGTTGTTAATATTAGTAAACCAATAGAGATAAGTTAAATATAGGGCTATGGGAAAAAACTACCAAGAATTTACTATGTGAAAAAGGATAGCAGAGAGCTTTATTTCTATAATAATTTCCTTAAATTCATTATTCCATGATTGAAAATACACAGCAGCAATAGGGTGACAGGTAGAACAAGGATCACAACTCCAAGTTTTCAATCTCTTGATTTACCTGGAAGGAATCTAAAGCTTGTAATTGTTTTCTGCTTAAAGTCCAGGAGGAACAGAGAAATTCTCAGTGCTCTATTCAGAATGTAATTTCAATAATGAAATGTTCCAAGCATACTGCAGGTCATCCTAATGCCCACAGGAATCTATTTTAAGACACAAGGGAATGCCTACCAATATTAGGAAAGAATGGTTCTGAGCGCTGCCGAATCATGGCTTGCATCTGTCTTTGCTGCTGCTGTTCTTGCCGCTCCTGATCCAGAAGATCCTGTAGAAGCAGGGGCTGCTCTTCAAGGAGGAGGGGCCTCTCTCTATTCTGCTGGGCTAATGTTTGAGGAATCATAAGCTGCTGGGGTCCTGATATGCCACTGGGACCAGACTGACTTGTGAGAGGCACAGTCTGATTTGCAGGTTTTCCTGTCCCCAAATTGTGGTTAACTGATGACTGACCTGGAATAAATCCTGGATTTACCTGTACCCCCTGAGGAAAAGCATGGTTCATCCTGGAGACCACAGTCACATTAGAATTCACAGCATTATCCAGAACAGGGCCAGGTGGTGCCACTAAAGTAGGAGGCAGGCTCGACACACGACTGGAGGGTGAGGCTGGCAGCGTTGGTGGGGGAGACCCCAAAGACCTCATGTCCAAATTATCAGATTTTTCATTAGCAAGCAAACTTGAGAGAACTGGAGTTGATCCAGTGATGTCACAAGAGTTCACCACATCTTGAGCTGGCAGTGAAGCAGATCCTTGGATAACACTTGCACTGGAGCCAGCAGTTTCTTGATTACTTCTTTTCTCAAGTAGGTCTGAATCAGAAGATGGCAAAGGATTCTTTTCCCCATCATTCAGGTCTGTGTGAGCAGAAGCTTGGGGGCTGGGAGTAACCAGAGCATCTTTAGCCTCATCGCTTTGCTCAGTTTCACATTTGGTTTCCTCTTTAGAATTTGGAGATAGGACTTCCGTTTTTATCTCACTGGTAACAGTGGATTTTTTCTGTGGCAAATGGTTATCAGAAAGAACAACAGCTTTGTCTTCTTGCTCCTTTTTTTTTGGTTCAGATACACACTGATTATCTAATTTATCATCAATTGGAACATTAAGGTCTAGTTCCTCATTAAACATACTCTTCTTATCTCCTAGGTCAAGTTCTGGATCTGTGTATGCAATGATATCAAACTCTCCTGACCTTAAGAGATCATCCAGGTTGGGATCATTAGTTTCCAAATTATCTAAAGTATCCAAATCATCTCCTTTGCCATCCTCTGGATCTAAATTTAAATTTTCAAGATCTTCATCATCCAAATCTTTGACTTCAACCCCCTCAAGGTCTTTAACATCCAGTTCTTTCACAGAAGGGTCATCAGAATCAAGTTTTTCCTCCAAACCATCAGAAGACCGACTGGCCATCTGTACATTACCAGATGCTCTTTCAGCTGTCACAGTTGCTGTCAAGGGAGCCTCAGAAAACCCTCCACCCAAGGAATGACCCAGAGGTCTCATGGCCACAGAAGATGGATGGGCAGGGTGGCCCTGTTCCTGCTGAGGTGGAGGCACTGGCTCCAAATCTGGATGCACAGGGAGCTGATGAGGTAGACCCTGGGGAGGTCGTCTCATGGAGTCTGTGTGTCTTGGGCCTGGGAAGTCTGGACGAGGAATGAAGTTTCCATGTCTGGGGTGAGAAGGTGGCTCTATAACATTGCCAGAAGCAGGGAAGGGCAGTCGTGGTCTTCCATCCGGGGCCCTATGCCTCAATTCAATAAATGCCTGGCCCAGTATATTATGCTGCTGAACTGGCAGGTTCTGTGGTGGAAAATGCTGAGGAAGTCCAACTGGATTATTCATCTGCGAGTTATTTAAAGGTCCAGGCATTTCTACAGACATTGATCTTCTCAGATGCGGAGGAACTCCAGCTCCTGCTATTTGTGAAGGAGGCACTAGGAATCGGTCCTGACTGGATACCGTACCATGACTCCCTCCTGGAAATCCAAATCTAAAAAAAAGGGAAGGGGGTAAATATTTCAGTATTTTCTTGAATTCAGAATTAGGTTGAGAAAAGAAAGTTTTGGAATACCATTGCTACATGCAATGATTTAGCAAAATGTCACTGCCAACTTAAAAAGTACTTGTAAGTACCCATATGCAGTAAGGTTTGCTAAACTCCCTACAATAAATGCCTCTCTCTATTAGATCATGTAAACCCAGGAACAGCCAGCCACCAAGCATATGGAGATCCACCATTAAGAAATAAGAATGAAAATGTTTGTGGAGAGTGTAGTTTTTTCCTGTAGGAAAAAGGACAAAAGGTAGACAAAAATGGGGAAGTAAGGGTAAGCATGCAACACAGAGACATAGTACAAGATTAAATCGCATTTCTCCCAAAAATTACATCTTAAATAACCCTTTCCTCATTATAACTAGGGCATTAGTCTAGATAGACCTAGTAGCCACTTTAAAAAAGGAAACATGGTCATGATTCATTTCTGCTACCTTTACAACCCAACCTTGTCATGAAAAGTTCCTAAAGAGAAACATCCTTTCTTTAGAACTCTGTTCCACCAATATTTTGCACCTTAAATGAAATGAAAAGAATAAAAATGTGCTGAGTGCACAAGTCT
Source organism: Marmota marmota marmota (assembly GCF_001458135.2). Classification (NCBI taxonomy): domain Eukaryota; kingdom Metazoa; phylum Chordata; class Mammalia; order Rodentia; family Sciuridae; genus Marmota; species Marmota marmota. The sequence goes on along the minus strand of NW_026000164.1, from coordinate 2,025,195 downwards.
CCTCACTTGTCACATCAAAAAAGGTTCTGCCTGCATGTAGCAGCTACATTCTGGGGGATACTGACTGCTATGATGAGCTACATCAATATGGCTGTAAGTCCTAGAGATAATACTTAGTCATGAAGGGACTGTGCTTAAGCCATTTAGAGATTTTAGAGAAGGGAGAAAGTCCCTGACCTCTCGTTTGTGGAAAATAACATTGATTTATGTGAGAGGGGAGAAAGAAGTAGAAAGTGTTAACAGCTTATTGGTTAATACCAACTCCATTTGTCTAGTTACTTCTAACAGCAATTTAAATCAGGCAGGAAATTAAAAGCACTACCTAAATCCATGTGGCCTCATCCCCATACCAGGAACATCAGGAGGATAGGGCGCACGCTGATCTTTGGGGAAAACAGCATATCTAGGTCCGACAGGAGGGACAACAGGTGATCGAATGTTCCCAGGATAGGGGGGTGGAGGCCGAGTGAAAGCCTGGTTGATACTCTCTGGTTGCCAGTGAGGAAGGGGCACCGGGGCAGGCACTCCAGGTGCATCCTGAGGCCCCTTCTCCTGTCGACTAGCAATCTTCTTTTGCTGCTGCTGCTGCAGGATGATTTCACGTAGTTTCTGCCGCTAAATGCAAAGAAACAAAAATCACTGGGATTTCCAGTAACTAGTGGTTTTTAACATCATAATGTTTTCATTATGGGGCTATGGTAATATTTAAAATGTCTAAATGTTTCAAAGTTTGATAAAAGCACATATTCCTTGATACACTATAAAAAACAAATTAGTCATTTGGTTCCTTTTGCCATTCAGCTATCATGAAACTTTCAGCTTTCATATCAAAAGATTCTTTAACAAATTCATAAAGACTGAAATTAGATACGATTAACTCTAATTCAACTGGTGTTAATTTTACAAATTTTAGTTTTCTTCTTTGTATTTTACAAAAACAATAACATTAAATAAAATTAACACTTGTGTAGAAATTACCATTTGATTAAATGAATGGCTTCCACAAAAGATACATTTAAGACATTGAAAACGTGTGCCATGATTACCTGTCTCAGCTTCTCTGCATCTGCTTGAGACATATTTACAGTGTTCTGTGTGTCAGTTCCCCCCGAAGTTGGTGCAGGTCCAGCAACCTGGGTGACACCAGAGAACTGCTGGCCCTGGGAACTCATGGGAGAGTCTACAGATGTGCTGAAGCTTCCCTCTGACCCAGGCCCCGGCTGGTCAGCAACATCACGAGTAACTTGACCAGTTCCAAAAGAGTCAGACTGAGGCCTTGGAGTCATTGGAGGTTGATCATAGGGATCGCGAACAGCAGATGGGGAAACACGGCTGAATGAGTCTGCAAGGCCAGGTCCAGGTGGCCTAGGTGTTTGGGAACATGTATCAGGTGGCCTTACCAAAGGGCCAGGTAAGGCTGGTGCTCTGTGTTGTGCTGCTTGCAGGAAAGGATCCTGATTTGATATGAGGGCTGGTCGTGTACCTGAGGACCTAGTATAACCCTCTGAAGTCCTTGGTCTTGGTGTTGCTGGTGGCTGAGAGTAGGGAACAGAAATTCCAGGTCTTGGTGTTCCAGGAGGATGAGCATATGGATCAGAGTGCCTTTGATTAGCTGCAGGTGTAACAAACACTTCTGTCTGTGCAGATGGCCTGGGGGTTGGTGGCTGCTGAGTATATGGGTCAATGGTGGTAGGCCGAGGAGTTCCAGGAGGTTGAGAATAAGGGTCTGCATTGGACCGAGCAGTTCCTGAGGGTTGGGAATAAGAATCTACAGGTCGTGGAGTTCCTGGGGACTGGGAATACAGGTCCTGAGATGCTGACCTTGATATGGTTCCAGGCTGAGAAAAAGCCCTTGAAGAATGGGGAAAAGATTCATTCACTGCTGGATGTGGAGTTAGGGGAGGCTGGCTATATGGATCATTTGACTGACTATGAGAAAAATTATCTACAGGTCTTGGTGTCAAGGCAGGCCTTTCATAAGGGTCGACAGACAGTCGCCTTGATGCCTGGGACATTGACCCACAAGGATCCTGAGAGGATGGAGGAGGGTGCAGTGGAGTCTTAAAAGGTCCAGGACCACTATCAAGTGGTGTTGGTGTCAGCAAAGGTCGTGCATATGGGTCAGGTACCCGTGGTCTTTGAAACGTATCCGCCCTAGGAGAGGGTTTAGTAAAGTGATCACTGGTTCCACCTGCTGGAGGACCTCTGGCAGTTTGTTCTGAAACTACAGGAGACCGGGATGGGCCCAAAGGTTTGGGAAACTGATCTGTCATTAAAGGCCTAGGGGTGTCTGGAGGTTTTGCATAGGGGTCACTAATTGTTGTAGAGGAAGAACACAGATCTCTGGCTGGGGGTGGCCTACTGGCTGTGGTCTCACTCATCTGAATGGGCCTTGGTACGGATGATAAAGGCACAGAGTTTTCCACCGGTGTGACAGAATTTCTTCTGGGAAAGCTATGGCCCCCAGGAGGGGGTCTAGGGGTACCAACCATTTTTGCATAAGGATCCAATGGAGATGGTGGTCGGGAGCTAGAAGACCCAGGAGAAAACATTTGTGGAGAAGGTGGCTGAGAAGTCTGAGACTGAGAAAGACTCTCCTGAATGGGTACCCGAGATGGGGCTGGAGGAGGGGGTGGAGCTTGCGGCTTGACAAACACATCATCTGAAGGTGTGGTAGCAGGGATACCAGGCAGCTGTTTTGAGAACAGGTCTTTATGGAATGCCTGTGCAGGAGACATGTTTCCACTGCCAGGCTGAGGTGTCAAGGGACTTTGGACCCCACTGCTTGGAGTATCAGACCCAGATGGCACCAGAAGGTGTTGGGAACTAAGCTGCTGCTGCTGCTGCTGCTGCTGCTGCTGTTGCTGCTGCTGTTGCTCATTTTTAACTTGTTCCAATTTTTGTGTGGCTTCGATCTTAGCTTGCTGCTTACTTTTCTGACGCATTTGCTATTAAAACAAGATAGAAAAAGCAATCACATGTTAAGAAGAAAATAACTATCACAGGTAGAAAAGGCAATAAAAAATTAATTTGTTTGAGGTCAATAGCTACCAGATTGCTTCCATATTAGACTGTATAGTCCTAGAGAAGAGATGATTATTCATCAGAGGATTCCCAATTTTGCCTAGGGCAGTCTATTATTTATAGCATTTCAATAAACTTCTCAAATCAATTTAAATATATTTTACCAAAAAAGGTAAAAATGTTCTATTAAGAAGTGAATACCTCACTTCTCAAAGAACAAAAATGCAATTTAAAAAAGAAAATCATCTCCAAACCTCATACCTGTCTAAATTTCCATTCCTGTTCATGTTCTGATTCTCTTTGCTTTAATGGATCTTTAAAAAGATCTGAATCGATGCGAGAGCTGGGATCGATGCAATCTTGCTGCTGCTGCCTTTTCATGGAATCATTAGACATCTGGACTTTATTAATACGTAAAGCAGCTCTGTTATCTCTAGCTTTTTGCTTTAACAAAAAGAGAAAACTGTTATTTTCCAGTATATGTCAATGTGGTTACTCAGGAATAAAAATAAAACTATGCTGAACTTTACCATACAAAAGCAAGAAAAAGTTGGGTTAAGTACTCAAAAATAGTTGAATATTATCCTATAGAACTTACAGCCTCTCCTAAGAAAGGTTTTGGACATTAGCCCACCTTCTCTATTTATAGCACATGTCCTCGTTATCAGTTTAAGATGTTTCTATCTATTTATCTGAAAAAACCTAAGAGATCCCAGGTGTAATCTAGTATTTTTCTTTCTAATGCTCTTAAATATCCTTAGAAAATGAAAGAATTAACATGTCCATCAATTTAGAGGAAAGGAAAATTGGTCCACACAATAGAAAATCTGTATATTTGAAACTTACCATTACATAAAATTACAGAGAAACATTAAAAATATCTTGTCATTGCCTTACTAAATCCAAGGTAAAACAATCTAATCTAATCCAATAAGAAAAACATATACACACACTTACAGGTGTATGAACATTATTAAATAAACACATGGATATATGTGTGAATGCTACATATGTGTATATATGTGTATAAGTTCTTTAAATACTCTATGCAAAATAATCAAATAACTGAAAATATGTTCATTGGTGATTGAATGGAAAATAATTGTATATATTTTCCCAAACAATAATATTTAGTTTTATTTAAAATGAAAGCCAAAGATTTGATTCCGGCTAACAATCTTACTTGGCTCTTTTAAAAATTCATCAATTCCTGACTAAGACATTGTTTCACAAGCTCCTTAAAGATGTCTAAATGTGTTTCTTTCAAGATGCATAAAGATTCCCTAGTAAACCTAATAAACAACAAAAGAACTTATTGTGGAAGAAACAGAGGCACACTAATCCAATCTCCAAATTGAGTACTCTTTGCTAAAGAGAACAAGTGAAACGAAGTAAACATGCTCCTAAAATTCCTCATCCTGGTCTGTCCATGACTTTATAAAAATGTCACACTCTGTCTTGAGAGAGAGATAATGAATTGGGACATCACTACAAAATAAAGTTGCCTATTAATTGTGCAAGTATTAACAAGCATTTTCTTCAGTGGAAAATCTTTTCATTAAGCAAAGACATCAAAAATAAAGATTAAATGCTGTGTTTTAAAGACTTAACTCATGAACTGGGGATTCAACTCTGTGGCAGAGCACTTGCCCAGCTTGTGTGAGGCCTTGAAGTTCAATTCCAGTATTGCCCAACCCCCCGCCCGGAAAGAACACAACACTTAGTTCTTTTAAATACCACATATGGAGCTCTCTCCTGAGAGCTTGCTTTTCTCCACAACTTAGCAATTTGCTTCACTCGAGTAGTCCAGTCTGCAACAAAAGAACAGAATATACATTTTTCAGAGGCATGCTTACAAAGTATTGTAACAAAAAGAAATTGATGAACTGCTGACAGTTAATCTTATTCAGACCACATCTTCCAGACGTAGTACAGGTTGAACATCCCTATCTGAAAATCAGAAATCTGAAGTGGTACAAAATCCAAAACTATTTGTGGACTAATATGATACCACAAATGGATCTGTACCTGATCTCATGTGATAAAAGTCATAGTCAAAACACTGGTGTACTTAAATATTGTATAAAGTCCTTTAGGTTATGTGTATATGGTGTAGATGAAAATTAATGAATTTTATGTTTAGACTTAGGTCCAATCTCAAAGATATTCCCAAGAAAATTTCATTATGTATATGCAAATATTTCAAAATCTGAAACACTTCTGGTCCCATGTCTGGAATAAGGGATCACTGTACTACTATAGTAAGTTCTTAAAAAAATAGCAAGTTCCTGACACATAGTAAGTCAAACAAATATTCTCTGAAAGAAGGGTTGCCTTATTAGCAATCTGCCTTATAAAGTTAGCAAATTTTTTAATTCAAGGGGCCAACTAGTCAAATTTAAACCAAGTATAATAAATTCCCTGAAATAAAAACATATGTGTATGTGTATTATATCTATATATCTATATCTATCTATCTATCTCAGAATCAAAGTAAAAGTTTTCTAAATAATCTACACTAAACAGAAATCTATCATTTTGAACTAAAGGAAATGATCATGATCATAATAAATAACCACCTCATCAGCAACATAGAAAAGTAATTATTTTAAATAATTTATATAAAATTTAGTGCCTTGATGGTATATAAAATCAAGTATTGGTGAGATCAACAGTTAATGATAAAAACAAAAAAGTCGGACTCCACATTAAGGGGCTACATACAGCTGTGTAATTCACTGGCAGAGTATGAACCTAGCAAGCACACGGCCCTTGGTTCCATGTGAGCACTGCCCCACCCCTGCCCCGGCCAAAAAAGTTTCCAAAAAGCCAATGAAACCAAAAGTCAACTGACAGGCCAACAGCCTTATCTTGTATTTTATGAGGTTTTTCAATCGCAAAGTAAACTTTTTTAAGAAAATCACTAAAAAGAAACACAAATCTATAGCTCTGCCTTAAGAGCAATTTATGCTGACCAAACTGTTTTAATAGAAACAGCTGCTCATCTATGAACAACAAATGTAAGTGTGGTTATAAAATGTAGCTGAAGAATGGAGATACTGCATTCAACCACTGATTTAAACTGTTAGATAGGGTAGTATATTTGATTTATTTCTGTACATTGAATACAGTACTAAAGGGAGATCAACTAACATGCCCAGGGGTCCCTGTGAGAAAAATGCATCCAGATGCACCCAGTGACTTAAAAGAGCCAAAGTGTTGAAAGATGCCTGGGAAATGATCATAAGACAGAATTTTAATAAATTTTAAATCCTGGTTTATCTGGCAACATAAACTCAAAATAATACAAAAGTGTTGCTTGCAAGTATTCGATAACTGACAATTCATTAATCTAAAAATTTCATCCTCCATTTAGTCAAAATTTCAAAAACAGCACTATTGTTTCCTCTGATTTTCCAAACAGATCCAGGATACCCACAGGTCAGAAAGGAATGGAGAGAAACAAAAGGAAGATGACACTGAGTAAGTTTCAATATTAACAACTTAAAAGTGACTGATTAAGTTTAGCTTAATATTAGGAATTATAGGATACTTCCCGTTCCAGGAAAATTTTTGGTTTAGAATTGCACAATATGGACTTGTGCATGCACTGCAAGGCACTAGAAAACTGATAATTTCAGTACTTGAAACAAAGGTTTGAAAATATGCAAATGAATGTAATGCGCGGAACTAAGAAAAAGCAAAAGCATTCCTAGATATCTAGAGAATCGTTATACTGTGGACAGTCAGACTGATGAACCGCAGTGAAGATGCAGGGGCTTCCCATCTGTAGAAGAAACCCTTATACTTGAAAATGTAGGTGAATAAATGGGCAGAAATGGTCCGTGACTCACCAGGGAATTCTTCCTTTAAATTGGGGAAGTTAATATTTGTGTAGAGAACTGGTGCCACTGTTGCCATTTCACCCAGAGCTTCCTCTTTCTCCCACTTAAGTGTACTCCTCTGGGCATTCGACATTGTGTCATTTTCTCCCTCCACAGGGGGAGCTGATGGTGTCCAAGAGCTGTTAGGATCACTTGCTATTGGATTAAATGCTGAATTTTTATCCCTGGTGAAAAAAATAAACACCTTCACTTCATAAACAAGAATAACTTCCTGATTCCAGGCTCCAGTACCACTTTCAATTAAGATTTATTACAAAATAGCTAAAAGTAATGTGTTTGATGATTTCTGGCAAAATCCACATACACCAATATCACACACAAGCATTTAAAAAGGTCAATTAAGATACAATTAAAATGACTATAATTTAATTCTCCATAGCATGTAAGACTTTTTAAGTACCTGGCATCAGCATAAGGGGATTGTGCTATAGCAGAGAAAGTTCCCAATCCACTTCCAGGAGGCAAAGAACTGTGTGGGAGATGAGGACTGGGTCCAATAAGGCCATTCATGAGTGGCATCCGTGAAAACACATCTTAAAAAAGGGGGGGAAAGTCGGTTTGCATATCATTCACAAATAACAAGTAGCTGAAATACTTCTAAATAAAAAATTTTAATTCTACTTAAAAGTAGGTTTCCCCCCACAACATTATACTGTATAATACTCTTTAAAGGGTCACTTGGTTATAACATTTTGAAATATGGTCTCTACAATTGTATTCACCTAATTATAGTGTACTAAAAATCGTTTCAAAGTACAACAGTCCTGGGTTTGAATCTTAATTCTTCTCTACTTGTTTGAAGCAAAACTGGATTGTATTTATGAAAAGGGGTTACTGTTTGATGGGTTGAGATGATCTATGTACTGGGAGGCAGTAACTATTAGTATATGTTAACTTTACAAGAGAAACAAATTGCAGTTTTGCCTTAATTTTCATTATTTGCAGTTCTGCCCTGAAAACTATTTTTAAATCTTCCAGTTCATTCGTGAGTTTTAAATATATTATTATTTCTTTTCTAAATAGATATTAGGCAAACTGTGAGACCATCCTGGGTTTCTTCACAACCCTCCTCAAGTGTGTATCTCCAATATTTACTATGATGGTCTACTTGTCTAAACTATTGGAAATAAGATAATTGTCCTTACTGGGGCAGTTTTCCAGCAATGAAACAAAACACAACAACAACAAACAAAAAAACTTTTCACATACTTTTAAAAGAGCCATGCCAATTAAACATGATGAACTGTGGAGACATACTCTAACATATGGCCCCTGTAATTGGTGGAATGTAAGAGGAGCTATTACAGGAGACTCACCTCACTGTCTAGTGACACAAATACCATGATATTCTTTGGGGTGGTAGAGAACTCCCAGCCTGGTCACGTTGCTATAACATTAGATAAAAGAAAAACCTAGAGTCTAATGCTCACATGTGTACATGTACGTGATGTTCCAAAGCCCAATGCGCTCTCAGTGTGAACTCAGCTCTAGTGCACACAGGCAGAGATGGAAGCCGAGCACAGACAGGGCTGGAGGTGGTCTCCAGGACCTTCACAACAGGGCTTATTCCACTGCACACCAGAGCTGGATGCTAGAGGGCTTTCACAACGACTAATGTTCCATGATACAGTTTGCTAGAAGGAATCAAGGTAAAGATTTCTGCTTTTTATTCAAAATAGAAAGCTACTTCTCTTTTCAATTTTGGCAAGAAGTTGGTTCCATTAAGGAATCTGAGGATTTAATGAAAAATAACAAATACCTTTCTGATAATTAGGATAACCAAAGGTTAATCACTGTCCTGCAGCTGGCTAATCATCAGCACTACCTATTACAACCACATTATTATTTCCCTAATAACAGCAGCTATTCTAAAAGCTTTACATCTATTGTGTCTTTACACCCTCATAACAGCCCAATAAAATAGTTATTATGTGTACCTCATTTAAGAAAAAAAGAAGAGAGTTAAACAATTTGTTTCAAGGGCACAAAAAAGTAAAATTCAAAGCATCTTTCTTTCATTATTAATTTAACTAAGAGGTGGTCATTTTTCCTCTTCAAATCTACTGCACCTAACCAACTTTGTTAGTGTAACAAGGACATAGAGGCTGCTTTTATTAAAAACACCAACTCTTCATTGGGCCTGCAAATGTCCAAGAGATAACTAAAAGCAGCAGAAAAGTTGGGCATATCTGCCTCCAATTTGTATCTGTCTCTTTTGCTCTGAGTCACTTCCCTCCCATAGTTTCTTACCCTGGATCCCAAGAAAAAAAGGTATAATCGATCTCTTGTAATGAGTTAAAACTACTGCTAGGCAACAGCAACTTTCTTTTTCATAGATAAGGCCCTGCCTAAATAATCCTGAGGTAATGATCAGCCCGGCCACAGTGTGACCGGGAGTTTTTGACCATGCATACATCCAGCTTCCTTTCCGTACACAATCATGAGAGCTCCTGTCAGTACATCCAAAGACAAGCTACTTCCCAGGACAGAGGCACTGATTATAGCTCCTTTCTTGCTTTTTATCATTACTTTTTTATTTGATTACCTTGGCAAGAGTGGACAAACCTGATTCACCAGGATCTTGAGTCAGGTCTCTGGCCTAGGTCTCCAGTAACATTAGTTTATAAAAGTAAAACTGTTGAGGCATGACTCATGGTAAGACTTGAAAAGTTACTTCACTTCACTTTTACATAAAGGGACCTCTCAGTCTTCCTGAAAATTTCTCTCTCCACTTTCTGACCCCATGGATTACCATCCGTGCACTGAACTCTGCCTTGCTTTCTTAACACTCCTATTGGAGTCACTCCACCAGCACTACCAAGTCTTCCACAGTCTGCCAAGACAACAGTTTTTAAGAACTGTACTCATCCACCCACTGCACTTTATAACCTGTCTCTACTGTCACCATTTCTAAGATACTCTCATTCAATGTCTCAGTCTCTACTTTTTTCCATTTTCACCTATTCCTCAAAATGGGGAAAGATAAGGATCATAGAATTGCATACCTAACACAAATCAGGTAAGTTCAGCAAGTACTTCATTAAATTTAATTAAAAAGAAGAGTTCCTCAATATTCTGTACCAATTGGCAATATAGTCCCTGAAAAAAAAAAAAAATCTCATCCTTCCCACACAACTTCAGCTAGCAAGACTACATGGGGGATTATAGCACTTTCATCTACAGCTCTAACTGCAACTGCCTGTAAGACACAACAAGGTGAATGTCAAACATTTACCAAACTAAAAGCTGTCTAAAACTAAATCCAGTGCACTGCATTACCTTCTACAGTACACATGCTCCTTATGTTCCTTTCTCATGTTTCCAGGTTGGGGCATGATTATCCTCTAGGCCAGCTTGGCTTGTGTATAGTTTAATTCATTTTATTTCCTCCCTTCTCCTTCCACCTTACATCCATACAATAACATAATTCTATTTATTCTAACTTTACTTTCTCGTATCTATTCCTTTCTTTTGTTAGCATTTCAATAACTTGACATAGACTTACACTGTAACTTACTCCCAACCACAATAAACTCATTACTACAACTGTTTTTGTCCAATACTGGCACCAATCCTACTTTGCCAAAACATGTGACTGAGCAGTCTCATTACACTGGCATTACATTGGCTCACAGAAGCCTGGAGGAAACAGGCAACCCACCTCTGCCTGCTTTCACAGCTATCAATACTTCAGTTGTGCCCAATAAAGCACGGCCCATTTATCCCTTTCCTTCACTCTGGGAAATGTTAAAGCTGCCCTTCTTGAATACTTAAGTGTCTCACTTATAAAACCTGATCATGTTTTACCCATAAATTAGAACTACTATTCTTTCAAACATAAACACTGGCATCTTAGTGGTTCTTGAGGCTCTTCTTGAATGACACTCTTCTATGAGCCAGGTGTACACCAAAAATTCTACATTAGGGTTATCATTTGTCAGGGTAGGCAGCCTTATTACTCCTCTTAAATTGCCTATTAGAAGCTAGCCCCCACCCCCCAAAAAATACATCTCCTTAAAACCTTTCTAAAAACAAGAATGTACTTCAAATGAAGTGATTTTCATAATAATTAACAGCTTTCATTAAGGAACATGTCTTTAAAGTAGGTATTCTAGAGATCACATCAGTTTAAGTTACAGAAAACATGAAGAAAAATAGTTTTTATATGCTGAGAAGTACTGAAGAATTCCTAACCATTATAAAATCACATAGGAATAATTACAGCAAGCAAGAGCCATGTGGGGGTTTTACCCAATGGTGACCACATGCTTAATCCAGTAAACATCAAGGAGGATTTATATTAGTAGATATAAACCAGTAGAGTTAGAAACATTTTCAAATATAATTCCATTTTCAATTACAGAATTTTTCATGTTTACATAAAATTGGTAGTAAAGGGAAGTTATTTGCATGTTTTATCAATTATATAAAAAAATAAGAGTTTATAAAGGTATCATATTATTTCAGCATAAATAGGCATGAAACATTGACAATAGAGAAATGTTCTTAAGCTCAAACTTCGAAACTGCACCTGTCTGTGGAATTCTAAGGTCCTTTCTAAAGAAATGGTTCTCATGCCTGTGGCACTCTTCCTCCCTATCTATTCCTGCAGATCTTCATTCTAGGCTATCAGATTTCAGTTCTCTGAGAAGAGGAGGAAACTGAAGCCTTAAACCTATGTTATATTGCAGGTTAGTTACAGATAGGTCAAAGAAAACTGACAAAAACCAAACAAACAAAAAATAGGCAAATTTCTACACCACAGGAAATTTTAGTGTCCACAGGCTTGTAGTAAGGTCATTGATCTACTCTAAAACTTGTACTGAACACGTGCTCTGTGAGAGAGTTTACAGCGATAAGCAAGTCATGGGACCCTAATCTTGATCTTTAAAGCACTTACAACTTACAGGTATAGCCTTACTGATCCAGACAGGCATTTCTAATCATGCTGCACACTACAGCTATAAAAGCATGGAGCTGAGGTGGAGATGTGACTGGCTAACCTCTGAGTAAAGGACAGTGCAGGCAAAACCAGACCACTGGTTACAAGGCAGCCAGGTGACAGTAGGGTATGGTCCTCCAAACAGAACAGCCACTGTGTAGGGGATGACCAGAGTGAAAGTGAGCTGGGGCAGGGGTTAAGGAGAGAGGGCAGGAACCATACACATCCTCCCCCACAGCCCAAAACCTAACAAACTGCAGACTTATAGAGGGAGGGAGGTATGGGACAGAAGTTAGTATTTTTTCCATCACAACAGAGGTGAGTTTTCTATCAATTTGTATATGTGGTCACTAAAAAACAGGACAAAATTTGCTTATATGTATGCACACACATATACACATGTACCTGTGATACAGAACATCCTTGTGCAAACTGTAACATACCCTGATTGTGTACTGGCAAGAGCTGTGGTGCAGGGGGAGGCTGTGGTAATGGAGCTGGCTGAGTGGTCACGGGGCTAAGTACCGCAGTGAACAAGTCCTCAACATCCTTTCCTCCCAGCTCTAAGAGGCAAAGTAACAATAGTAATAAGATTAAAAGACCAGTAGATGGGGAATGCCATTCTTATAAGCTGAAAATTCAGAGCACAAATACCTGGAATTTTATATAACTTTCCAAGAATTGCTCCTAGGATAAAAGAAATAGAAATATTAACAACTTCTAATTCATTAAACTGATACAAAACATCATTTAAATGATACAGAAATTATGAAAATAGAAATCAAATCATAAGCATGCAGAAATCTTTGAAAGTCATATTTACTCATGTCTTTTAGAAAGCCTAGATGTAGGGCAAATATTTTACCATCTGTGACCATTTTGTCTAGCTCAGGACTGAGGATTCCATCTAGCTGCTCCTCACTTAACGGTCGTGAACTCTGACCAATGCTTGGCTGAGGCAAAGAGGAAGGATCATCAGCAATAGGACCAATATCTAAAAGAGCAAGGTAAACAAATTAAAAGGTCACTTCAGGATATTCACACAAAATGTACAGCACTACCGTTCTGCATTCCTGAAGAATAGTATGACTAAAGCAGATACATGAAGTCTACAGTTCTGAATTAATTGAAATTCTTGTATCAATTTGTATAATCCATTAATAAAAATCAGGTACAACATATCTGTAAACTTAGATACCACCTGATTTTTTTTTTTTCTCCAATACTGGGGCTGGAATCTGGGCCTTGTGCATGCAAGGCAAGCACTCTATCACTGAGCAATACCCCAAGTCCCAAAGTAGTCTTATTCAAAGTAAATACACCTCCTGCGGAACAAAAGAACTTATCTGATATTAACTTGATATAATTTCTGCAAAACTAAACCCTATATTAAGCCAGGAATCTAGGAGAAGTCATTATACAAATAACTGCTTTAACATGAAAATAGTGGCATCAAATGTAATGTCCAATTACTATATGTAATATGTGAAACAGGAGAGAAGTTTTACCATCAATTAGAGGAAAGCTTTAAATTCCCTATTAATGTTTAGTAAACATTATCCTTTATAGTTTTAATCATAAATTATCTTTAAAATTCTGTAGTCATATTCTGAAAATAAATTATGTTAATAATACTGTAACATCCCTCAGCTCATACATATCAGTAGTTTCAGCAACAGTCACAATAATGTGGTCTCTCATGTATTTTTTTCATGCTTTCTAATAGACTCTTTAAAAGTAAAAATTTAGTCTCCTCCCATCTGATCTTGCATGAAGAACTAACTTTAACATTTGGGTAATATTATAAATTACATTATCAATAAGAATAGAACCATTCATTTAAAAAATTTTACTAAGAAAGTCATCCAAAGCACAGTATAGCTATACTATGCTTTAGCTGTACACAGAAAAGGAAAAGCCAAGTGTGGATTAGTGATGAATTAGCACGACTAAAATATGCATGCACCTACAGGCTGTTTCAGCTGAAACCACTACAAAGAGAAGACTACTTCTAGTCAGCGGTCATCCATTGCTCAGTTTCTTACCAAATGGAAAAGGTGAGTTGTCAACCTGGAAAGTGCATAAATCAAGACCTATAAGACCCAAACCAAATAAAATGGATGGTTACCAGAGGAGCAAGAAGTGAAAGAAATGCAAACACAAGAAGAGGCCCGACACAGCAAGGCTGTGAGGCAACATGCCATGCACCTGATACAACAGAAAGGCAACAGATTGCCCTGCTGCACCCTTAAACCAGGAAAACCAGGACAGGCCAAGTAAATGCCAGGTCCCAGACAGAGCCCAAACACAAAACCACCAAAATCCACTGAGTTTCTGGGAATAGGCTGAAGACTGGCTGGCTCCACACACACCTCATGTCAAGACAGGAATCAGGCAAACAGTGTGGACACATACCTGAACGATCAACCGACTTTGCTAGGTCATCTGAGATCATTCCAAGAATGTCATCATCTGTGTTTAAGACTTCAGAGATATCAGCTAGAGGGTCATCAGCAGAACCTAAATCCAGGAAGCAAGTTTTCAAATCTGAATGTTTTCCTAGAAATTAAACTCTAAAATGCCCTAATTTATCCAATGTATGCATTTACTAATACCTGGAGTATAGCAGATGCTGAGGCAAGTGCTAGAATGACAAAAAAGTGACCATTTTTACTTCTAAAGTAAAGGATTTTTCATACCAAAGGCCATCAAGTTTTGAATAACAAAAATATTAAAAATTTAGTCTATTTTTTGTGACTGATCTGTATTGTCAAAATGAAATTTGAAACCTGTAGGCAATAAAAGTGAGATAGAATGCTATAAGAAACAAAGCCAAAAAAATTCACTATGCAGTGTTGTCTATAAAAAAATAACTTCTAGAAAAAAAAGGTTAATAAAACATGAAAGGCAAATTCATTATTTTAAAATTTCTTGCAAAGCATAAGCCAAGGAGCAATAAGCTGCTCCTTCATTCATTGATTCCAGCACCCCTTCAGTACCAACAGAAACAGACTAGGGGTTTACGTATCTAGCACTGTTCCAACCACTGGAACAAGAGGCAGGGACTAAGGCAAAGGACCTGCCCTCAAAGGGCTCACTTTCTCACAGGGAATCAGAGAATAAGCAAAGGATGCCATGTAATGAGAAAAAGGATCAAAATAAGCTGTGGGGATGCTGCAGTGGAAACAGCAGTCAGGGAAGAGCTGTTCAGCGAGAGGACTGAACACAGACTCCAAGGAAATGAAGGAGTCTATGCACAAAGATGTAGAAGACTTGCCAAGCACAAGGAAAATAGCTGTACCAGCCCTGGCCAGAGAGGGGCTGTTGACCCAGGAGGCCCCCTGTGCTCAAGTTAATAAAGGCAAAGAGTGGGAGGAAACAAGCAGCAGCTAGTGCAAGATCATGCCGTTTGGTGGATCATGTGAAGACTGGGCTTTATCTATAGTGCAGGGGAAGCTATTGGAGGGCTGCCCTGCACACAGGGGTGGGGCAAGGGTCAGCAATACTAGAAGGGTGGAGTCCTGCCGCAGGTTCAGTGGGTGGTAACGAAGTCTGTGCTGCAGTGACGGACAAGGTGAAGGAAGAAGTGTTGGCTTTGGGATATATTTTGAAGACAGACAAACTGGGGACAGATAGGATGTGGAATTTAAGAAAATGAAAAGTCAAGGAGGATTCTAAGTGTTTTTGGCTTAATCAAATAGGAAATATTTGAACTCTTATTTAGGCCAGCTTTAGTAATTGTATTTGTTATTCAGTTAAAGAACATCTGAAATTTTTGATCCATCTCCAGGGTGTTTTTATTTAGCAATAAAAAGTGGGGAGGCAAGGGGCTGGGATTGTGGCTCAGCGGTGGAACGCTCACCTAGAACGGGCACGACCCGGGTTCGATCCTCAGCACCACATAAAAAATAAAGGCATTGTGTTGTGTCCATCTACATCTAAAAAATAAACATTTGAAAAAAAAAAAAAAAGTGGGGAGGCATAAATGTAATCCTCCAGATCAGACACCACTGTGAAACACACACAGTTCTGGTGCACCTCTCAGGGCTGGGGATGTGGCTCAAATGGTAGCGTGCTTGCCTGGCATGCACGGGGAACTGGGTTTGATCCTTAGCACCACATAAAAATAAAGATGTTGTGTCCACCGAAAACTAAAAAATAAATATTAAAAAATTCTCTTTATAGTAAAAAAACAAACAAACATACACCTCTCAAACAGAATTCAAAACAAAAAAAGAACATCATAGACTTTCAAATTGCAACAAGCTAAAATAAGTTTTGTATACCCAAATATTCAGAACAATTTTAAAGAAATAAAAGTATTACATTAATCTATCTAGGTAACAGTGTATTTGCAAGAAAGAGATTCTGGACAATCCTTTGAGGGGTCATTTGTAGTTTTCTGTTTTGTCTTGAAGTAATGAAATTCTACATTTATATAACTAAATTTTAAAAGGCTGTTTAAAAAGTATGTTGTACCTACCTACAGTAAAAGATTTTATATCTTATCAACAAATCATTAAAAATAATTTAATGGGCTACATTGGACAAGATGACATTAAAAAAAGAAAACTCTAGTTTGTTAATTTTTCATTATACAGGCAAAGGCTGGGTCAAATGGAAAGAATATTAAATTTAGGTTTTGAAATGGGTGGTATTCTAGTCATCTAAATTTTGGTCTTTCTAGACAGTCATTATTTCTTCAACAGTTTTGTGAGAGCTGTAACCTAATCAGTCCAATCTAGTTTGAATGAGCAGCCCAGGTGGTAACTGTAGGCAGGTGGGATGTGACTAAAAGAGGAGGGTCACTGAAGGTAAGCCCTAGAAGTGCCGTTCTTCCCTGAAGCCCAATCCTGGTTTCCTCTCTCTGCTTCTTAACCTAGCCATGAGTTAAGCAGCTCCTCCCACCCCATCACTGGACCCTTCCTCCATGATGTGCTACCTTACCTTGGGCACAGAGCAATGGAGCTGGCCATCTATGGACTGAGTGAGCCCCAAATAAACTTTCCCTCTACTAATTTTGGTCACAGCAACCAAAGAAAACAAAAACATTTTACATCTAATTTCACTTTTTCCTTATAAAACTCAAGTGCAACAACTTCTGTTTAAGTCCTTACATGGCATGTCATGATATGTTTTAAAAAAAAATCATTTGAAGACCCATAAGTATTTCATTATAGTCTATTTTGTACAGGGTCTCTCTAAGATGCTGACACTGATCTCAAACTTGGGATTCTTCTGCCTCAACCTCTCAAGTTGCTGGGATTACATGTGTGTAATCCCACATTCAGTTTATTATACGTTATTTAAACAACATATTGATAAAGATGAAATAACAGAATTAATGTAAAAGGTTTTTTTTTTTTTTTTTTTAATATCTGCTAAGGGTAAAGAAAGACCATGGACATTGTCATTGGTCCAGTGTGTTCACCACTCATTCTCCATGGTGAGGAAAACCAGACATGAATATGCACACAAGAGGAGGTAAGACTACTTCTAATTTAAGTCAAACACAACACAAAAGTCTATACAGGTGATCCCTCAGTATTTGCAGGGGATCAGGTGCTCAAGTCCCTTAAATTGGTCCTCTGTGATGAAAATAACAGCTGCAGAGGACTGGCTATATTTTAATACACAACAATGCGAAGTTAACAAAACTATAACTACTTAATAACAAGTCATTTTTTTTTCTAGTGGAAAGCTGACTTAAAATTGTTTTTCAAAATGAATTTATAAAATTAACGAAAAGCAAATGTAAATCAATGGCAAAAGAAGCTTGTCAGGAAAAAAAAACCATTAAATTATAATTGGTAATATTTAAGTGGGGGGAAAAAACCCCACTACGATCCCAACACATATATTCAAATGAACTCCAAGAGCATTGTTGACATTAATCTTACTTTTGAAGCATACCAAGTTCTGCCACTTTCTGCGATTCTTCATAGTTGCCATATTTTCTGTACCTAGAACAACGGCTTGCAAACAGGGGCAGCTTTGCCTATGTGAGGCAATATCTGGAGACATTTTTGACTGTCATGACCTCATTAGATCAGAGATGCTATTAAATATCCTACAAGACATGGGAGAATCTCATTCCCACAAGAGAGATACGGGCTCCACCCTGTCAGAGGTGGGAAACCCATGACTGTGGGCAATATATGTTCCTGGATTAACATGGTCTATCAGCAAGTTTCTCTCTGAGGCATTCTTTCTGGTTTGCCTCTGTTTCAAATATCTTTGGGCTATGTAATTAAAACAAATATACCTTACCTAAATTGAAGAATGTACTTATAGCTCACCAACTATAGCCAAATTATACCGGTTTACATTGTCCTCAGCAAAGTGTAAACCAAACATTTTCCTTCACAACTCTGAATTTCAAAGGCAGTTACAGAGGTAAATTAACTTGCCAATCTTATAAAACTGTCTACTTAAAATAGCTGCATTTCCTAAATGTGAATTATACATTAATAAAGTTGATTCTTAAAATGTATGAGGCCAAATAAAAGCATTTCTGAAGTGTAATCACACAGAAAGTAAATGTCACAGGATATAAAGAAAACACTTGTTAATTATTCCACATACCCTGAGTTCCAGGTTTTGATGGAGCTGAGGATGAACTAAGTAGTGGATCTAAGGAAGGATCCAAGAAACCTGTGTTCATGTTTGTTTTATAGGAAAGCTGAGCTGCATCTTCTGCTAGATTTTCTAAACTCAGCTTGTTTTGTCTACTTGTATCCAGAAGATCTTTTCCAAAGAAAGCTTCCTAGACAAAGATAAGCACATAAGAAAATGATTAATTGTAAAATTCTAAAAAGACAACATTATTCTGTCATCATTTTTGACAAGGAAATAGAAATAACAGAAAAGCTTTGTTTTTAACAATACAGAAATAAAATAGAGAAAAACAGAAAGAACAAAGAAGAATTCTGTAAAATCTTTCATGGAGTATTCCCTTATATTAAGATTTTTTTTGGTAGCTTTGCTGGAAATAAAATTACACAAATATGAACACAAAATTATATCAAATGTGTTTCTAGCAATGACAAGACAATAATTCAATTCTGGAAGATTAAGGTGCAATTAAATTTAAAAGATGACAGATTTACAATACTATCAGCACCTTAATTCATACTGTAAAAAACACTAAAGCTTCATGAATATTATTAATATTTACAGATTACTTGCAAAGGATAGCATAAGACTTTGATCTACAGTTTTAATATGCACACATTCAGGTAGATTTAGTAACCTCATGTTGATTCATATAGCCACACAGAAGACTTACACTATAAATCTGAAAGAGGGTTTTAGAAGTCATTTTAACCATACCATGTGTGCAACACTTGCAGCTATTCTGGCTTTCTATTCCTCCAGATGAACTCTTCTGCATCTCTACACACTTCCCCTGATCTAGTGGCTGGTGCTTCCAGCTGGGTTTCTGGTAATTCCAGATCTCCCCAGAACTTCTCAAAGATCAATATGGAAGACCAAAAGGAAGCACTCAGGACCCTTTTTCATATGCTTAAACCCAACCCTTTGTCTATTTTGTATTATGTGGCCTGTTGGAAAAAGGACCCTTTGTACAGAATGATTTTGCAGTAGCTCTAAACATTTGACACACTATTGCCAAACACACATTAACTTTTAAAAGGATTCACTTTAGCATTTCTATAATATCAAAAGGGAAAGAGCCTTGACGTCCATCAGAAGGCACATTGACTAAATAAATCAGAGGTACTCATACTATATAACAGTTTTTAAAAGTATGCAGAGACAGTGATATCAAGAAAAGCCCCAGAATACATTACTACACAGAGAACAGCTGAAAGATGCATCCAGCAAAGTATGCAGAGACTATTATAAGAAAGTAAAAATAAATTATAAAAAAGTTCTAAAAGGACATACAGCAGAATGTTAACAATGCTAACTTTTGAAAGGGATTTGGGGGGTGAAGTCTGGTGGAGTAATGATATGCAGACCTGATTTGAAATTTTCATACTTTTGAAATGAACAAGGTGTTTCACTATGAAAAAAATATATGAATATCCACAATATTCCATCCAACACTGGATGGAAATGGTCCATTTCTTTTCTAGCAATATTTTATCACCAGGAAAAATGCTGAAGAGCATAAAGAAAGAATAGAGGTACAAGTAAAGATGAGCCAAATGAAAAATGGGTCTATTTCTTGACCAATAAAAATCCCGTTTTTGGGGGAAAAAAAAAAAGGTGCAAAGCATTGGGGGACATAAAGGGAAAGAGGGAACTAAAACATTTCTTAAGGATATGTAAAAGTAAGGCAAGAGTTAGGTGCTCAACATCCATATTCTTATAAGATCTCAGACCATTTCTATGAGGTTGCTATTGCCATGATTTTACAGATGGGAAAACTGGGGCAAAAACGTGATAAACAAAATCAATTGAATTAAGTAGTAGCACAGTGATATTTAAACTCAGGACTCTGATTTTAATAGCTGAACTCTTTAATGTGAACATGGCCATTAGGATGTTAGTAGTCTACTTACTAAAAAAAGAAAACTGAGCAAGTTGTACCGTAAGTGAAAGAAAGTATATTTTAAAACCAAGTTATAATGGCTACCTGGAAAAATCAAGGTTAACAAATGAATACAACTCACACAAGTATCTACATAGGCCACTGTTCTGCAGGAGGGACACATCAGGTAGTCTTACACAGTGAACTTAGGTGGGCACTCAGTCTATTCCAGTTTAACTTTTTATGTGCGAAGAAATAGAAGTCCAGAAGGATGAATGACAAGCTCAGGAATCTAGAAATTAACTGGTGATAGAGCTGGATGTTTAATCCCAGCCCTAGGGTGAGTAGATGGCTATAACGCACAACTTCTTGAATTCTTCTGTGACTTGATGTTTACAAGATGAACTAGAAAGATTTCCTTTATTACAGTCTATACTTACCAAATATAATTCCTTCTTGTTGAGAGAGATCTTTCTAGTATGAATTTTGAAACTCTTTGGCTTTGAATCTTTGCTTACTAGGCCTCTAAAAGTAGCAGACAATTATTAAAGCTGCGATGTCTGCTGATAAAAACTTTTTTTTGTTGGATAAACATAATTATCACAGTGTGCATTTGCAAAGGGAAATGTCAATAAGACTTGGGTTTGGTACATTATAAAGTGTGTGAATGGTTTAAAAGACAGATTTTCCCATTCCAAAGTGACTTATTATGGTTTACAGAATGCTCAGAAGTGAACAGGTGGGATGAAAAAAAAAAATTTATGTGAAGTACCAAAGTGCAAAAAAAAAAAAAGCGGGGGGTCGGGGTGGGGGCAAATGTTAATTCTTATGGGGCCTGGAAAGACATTTGTAATGATTAAATTAAAAAAAGTAGAACGCTAGCAAAAACCACAAGTCTATTTTTAAAAGCTCAATACACTTCCTCAACTAATGCTGTATAATATAATGTAAAGCAATATATTACTTGTAAGTAGGCAGGGAATGTTTCTTCAAGCTTATTTTTCCTTTTTCGGTATCTCTTCTTTATTTTTTCAGTGCTTTCAGCAACAGAAACAGATTCATCAAGTAGAGCATCTGGTAACTGCTCACTCCAGCCTGAAATAAGAGTCACACTTATGTGCATTTAAATTTCAGACAATTCAACCCAAGGAAACTTTTACAGCTGACCAACATATACAGTTCCACATAAATGAACAAGCTTTTGTGACACAAAAAGATCTCAAAGCAAGTTTATTAGTAAGTTTTAAGCATCATAAAAATTCCATTTCATGTCTATTTAGTACTACTATGTTTCCTATTCTTGCTTAATTACCACCATTTCCTGGCAAAGCACTTTTGTTTTTTTAATACAACATTTTGGTACAGACTTAAAAAAAAAAAATGAAATGCTCATGAATATGTGGGGAAAGCTTCTCATATACTCCCCTAAAGGAAACTGAGTAGGTATAACATTTTTTTTTTGTAAAATATAATGGAAACCGGCAACAAAAATCTTTTTAAAAATGTGTATTCTTTAATTCACCAATTCCAAGTTTAGAAATTCACTGTAAATGGGGTTTACATTGTGAAAACATTACTATTTATAAATATGCTCATAGATAACGAATATGTTCATGCAATGAACATTCATTCATAAATTCTGAAAATAGCAACAGAAAAAAACACTGGACTGTGAGAAACAAGTGAAGCACACAGGGCAGAGAGATGAGCACACAAATGACAGGCACAGCTAAGGGCAGGGCGCTTGGGGCATCTCTTCTGAAAGCCAACATGGGCGATTCTGTGGCTGGACTACAGACTTGACTCTTCTGAAAATAACAAACATTTCTTTCAGAAATGACCTTTTAACATGTATACCGACTACAAGTTAAGGTAAAGAAGGAGCCACAGAAGCAAGCAAAGAAGTAAAACTCTGAATGCTAAAATCCAGTGACCTAGAACTCCAATTTTCAGAGCAGAATGCAGACTAGAAGATGAAGGTTAAGGGTGCTCTCCAAGGTAAAAAGAGTAACTGGGGTTGCCTTGAGAGAAGTGGAATGGTGACAGACTCCATTATCGGGGCCTAACTATTTGGATCTTGCATGTCTCTCAAATGCCTGTGTACAAAGCCTGATCACCAGCCCCGGAGTTCTCAGGAGGTGGTGGAACCACTGAGAAGTGAAGCCTCTGGATTTTCTCTCTCCCCACTGCCAGGAGGTGTGCAGCAACCTTTGCCACATGTCCCTGCCATAATATGCCTCCTCTTCCTGGACTCAAATCAACAGGACCAGCTAACCATGGGCTGAAATCTCCAAAACTCTGAACCAAAATAAATCCCGTACTCCTTTTGATTGATTTTTTTCAGGTATTTTGTCACAGTAATAGAAAGTTGGCTGACACAGGGCATATCAAACAAGAAATACAGCCTGCCCACCCAAACCACCACCCACCTCCAGCGCCCCAATACCAACAGCAAAGAAAACTACTTGTCATTGCGTCACAGAATTTGGTGCTCAGCCCAAAGGCAAAAAATAAAACTCTTCCCTGATAGTTCACAAACGCAATACAGCTCCAATGTGTAAAACTCCTCAATTTATAAAACATGATTCAACAGAAATACTTCAAACTAAGCATGTAGCTTAAAGTGGCCCTGAAGTAATAATAATGTAACCCCATGTTCCCGCAAGTAACAAAGGCAAATGTCTGGAAGAGCACACCCTCAATTTTCTTAAAAGAGTTCAGAGAATGCCCCCAAAGTTTACAGGAAGTAATTAAGCAAATATATATATATATATATATATGTCTCTCTACAATGAAATGAGACACTAATAGAGACAACAGATATAAAGAATAGAATCAGACATGTAAAGGCTTCAGAAATTTTATATTTTAAAACAGATAATTACATGAAAGATTAAAAGACACATAAAGTAGAAGCTTTAAAAAGAAACTCAAGTACTAAAATATAAAAAAGGCAATTCAGAAAAAAATTGCATATAAAAATAAAAAAACTCAATTTGTAAGTTTTTATTAGATACAGTCAAAAATACATAACTAAAAACGCGAATCTTAAGAAATTATCTGGAGTACAGAAGACACGGAAAACTAAGAAGTTTTAATGAACACATCGGCTTCCTTAATCAGGGCTTATTAAAGCCATATTGGAAATTTACTGAAAACCATCCCAGAGCCTCCTGAAAATGGCAGTATATTAATTCACCTGAGGTCAAAGCCCTAGAGGACATGCTGAAAGCTCCTCCAGTATTCTTGCATCATACATTAAACATTTCAAAACATGCAGTCATACATACCATAGCATGCAGATAATGATGTCTGCATCAGAACCACTTCACAGAGTGAGAAAACAGCAGTGTACTCCTGACTGACAAAGTTGTGGCTTAAGCAATGATTTAGCTATCTCTGAAATGCTGAGTAAGGATGACAGAATGTTCACTGAAAAGATGGGTTTATAAAATACTACAAGTTGGTTAAGAGTTGTTGGGGTACCCCCATCATTTTCTATTAAATAGCCTACAAGTTTCAAGTTATATGTAAAGTACATAAGGCAGGCAAAGGAAGGCCTCTGCTGAGGTTACCAGATCAGTTTAACCAACTGATTCTCAGTCCCTGCAGTTTATATGTAATACAGGAAATATATTTAATATGGGGAGGGGTGCTTAAAAAAAATTTACAAGGGACTGGTAGCTCAGGGTAATATGTATACATAGCGAGCATAAAGCCCTGGGTTTAATCCCCAGCACCAAAAGAAAAAGAGGGTTAAAAAAAAATTACTCAAAGGAATAAAGTTTATTGAATTTAAACCATTTCCTTATCAAACTTGACTACTATATACTACGTCTGAAATCTACAGGCACTCAAATCCTTTTATCAGTAAAAGGCAATAAGATCATGATGGTAGCATTATTTAAAACGGTTCTAATAGAAATACCAAGACTTAGGGGGTTATATCAAACAAAATCAGTACCATACCATCATCTCTGCTAGGTAACTGCTCAGAAATAGAGCCTGATGAATCTTTTCTGATCACGGATCTTTTGGTTTTTCCTTGCCCAGTTCGACTTCTTTGCCGTACCATGAATCCACCAATGCCTATCCAAAAAAGAAATTGGGTAAGCAAATAAATAATCAACTTCTCCCTATAGTTCTACAATAAGTAGTATGAAATGTCTGTGTTTAACACTAAGGCATTTTCCAAAATTTAGTCTGGTCTAATCTAAATCAACAAACTCATTTTTATATAAAATAGAAAAGGATGGAAATAAGTAAAAACTAAAAGTCAAAGCCATTGCTATCACTAATCAAACAAGAATCCAACTCTGCTAGAGTAGAGAAAGACTTGTATTGTATGCAGGTCCTCCTCCAGACAAGGCCAAGCAGGTCCTGAATCATGGATTGTGCTCATGTGATCAGCTCACACCCCACAGTATCTGTACACTGAGACTAATCATGATAAACATAATAATCATAACGAGACTAGATGACACACTCACTAGTGAAGAATGCTTCAGGGGACCATGTCTAGCTCTTCCTTACTAAGAGGACCTTCAAACACGATACACAGAATGCTGCTGTTAAAAGTTTAGAATCTGGAGTCAGGCTACATAATTTTATTCAATAACTAAATTCAGGCAGTTTATTTAATTTTTCAGTGCCCCAGTTCCCTCACTGGTAAAATATGGATAATGTACAGCATGTCCTCATATACATGTCCTAAGTGCATGCAAACTAATATATGTGAAGCACTAAGTCAGAATGAAGTGCTGTCCCAGTCAACATTATCAGCTTTGGCCAAATGATAAAGTCATCAGGAGAGATACTGTGTGACCTCATGGCCCCTCAATTAAAGGGACAACTTCCCGTGAACCACAAAAAGAAAACAAAATGAAACATCCAAGTTCCAGAGAGAATCTGCAACGTCTGACTTGACTAAGAGCACTTGTAGGCCCGATGATTAGAACAAAACGGAGCACACCATGACGATGACCTGAAGGAAACTGATCCCCAGTCCTTATAATGGATGTGGTCCATTATATTTTAATAAAATATAAGCCATCAGAAGAATAAAGATTGTACTGATTCAATTTAATACCTCATTTACTGATAAACAGACATTAATAAATGATGTTAAAATATGGCCTACAATTTCTGTATTGTGGTGTTCCCATAATTTTTTTTTTTCAGTAAGGTAAATAAAATCTGACAAGCAAGGCGGTTTTCCCCTCTGCCCCTAAGAAAGACAGAAAATAAGGACGTTCTCAGTCTGTTATATATTAAGGGGACTATAAATACTAGGAAGAATAAGAACCTTTCTTGTTCACACTCATACTGTGCTTACTGGCACTCCTGCATAAATGCTGACATAAGTTTTTAAAAAGTAAAAATATTAGAAAGTGAATGCTGAAAAGTAAGACAAATGTACTCATCAGCAGAAACACATAACTGGTCCGAGACAGTAACTGTAAGTAAAAAGCAAACCAGTAAAGCATTTTTTAAAAGAATTAAATTTAGAGTAAGGCAATAATAATAATTTATTGTTACATAGACACCCAGCCTAAAGAATTTGTCATCTACAAAGCACATTCAAGAAGTCAATTCTCTATCTATAAACATAAGTTTTACACAGTGGTTAAGATGCTATGCCTCATCCTGATATTCAGTTATAACTGAGGTTCTCAATATCCTCTTAAAGAGGCCAGTTTTGATTAAATTAGAACTTCACCTGGTCTGTATGGCTTCCTTTTTCTCTTTTTGACACCATCTGTTCCTTCTACTCCCTTTGCTTCGTCATCCACAGCTTCTCGCTCAGGACTAGATTCTGATTTTCCATCACAATCCATAAGTTCTCCTTCTGAAAAAGAAGTAAATCTATGGATGAAACTGGAAAAATTTATCAAACACACAATCCCTAGCTAAAGGGAAATACAAAGCAAAGGGGCCACCAAGCCATTCTAGACAAGTACCCCAGAAGACAGGAAAAGTAGAGAAAGAGGTCCAAGAGGCCCCAACTGGTGGTAGAAATGTTTGCACAATGCTCTTGGCAAATAAAACTAGACCCAGAGAGCAAGCTCAAAAGACAATTATTAACCAATCTGCACTTTATAAACCACTCACTAGCTTTTAATTATGTCTCCAGGTCCCAGACCCCAAGGCTCTCTCTAACCCAGAGCTCTCCTCAGAGCTCCAACCACAGCTACAGTTGGGTGCTGCTTGATCACTGAAAACCATTCCTGTGTCACCCATCACCATTAAAAGACAAAAGCAACCCAAGGAAGAAAAGAATCTGGAAGAAGTCTTGACAATCCCTAATCTCTTTTCTCCCACAATCAAGACTTCTCAGTCTCTCTCAAAAGCAGTTTATTTCTCCCTACCACCATCTTTGTTCAGTCTAGCAGATAATTTACTATAATACCCTCCTCTCTTATTCCCGGCCCAATGCTTACAACTATCCAATCAATTCTTTAAATTGCAGCATAAATGGTCTTTATATAAATATGTATCAATTTTCTGTTTCAAATCCTTTCACGTCTTCCCAACACCCTCAAAATAAAGTGAAAATTTTGAAGTTCATTGTAACAGTTTCCTGTAAACTCGCCAGTTTCATCATATTCCTACTATGGTAAACCATGTTCAGTCCTCAAATTTATCAAGCTTCTTTCCACTTCTCTAAACCACTGCTTTCTTTGATTCCTCTTTCAAGATTTATTCTAACCATCATTGTATTAAAGAATTCCTGATATCTAGAGAAGGCTATGTCCCACGGATCCATGATGCTATGCACTGATGTTATACTTCATTTTCACTGATTTTCTAAAGTCTGGGGCCCTGAAAGACAACATTCTCCATGAAAATAGGTACTAAGACTTTTCTATACCAGCTGTATCTTTAGCATGGTACATAGCATGTGTTAATAAATATTTCACTGGCCAAAGTAACTAAAATCAAGTAATATACATAAAAATTCACGTTTCAGAAGTGCAATTTTCACAATATGATAATCAAACTTTTTCAATTCTGTACATGCTTTACATTGTGCTACAAGAAAAAAGTTTATCAAAGAACTTTTATTTCTTTTCCTCACTAAATATTACACATAACAAGTTTGTTATTTGAGGACAATTTGATACTGTTTATTAGCACTTTGCCTAGAATATGCTGGGGACCCTGAGTTCCATACCAATCACAACAAAAGGAAGAAAGCTAGCTTGTGGAAATTCATACATGATAACCAAAACCAAAACAAAGATCCAGTAGAGGGGCAAGAATGAAAAACAGAGAAACCAGATGAGTAGGTTTCATGTCTAAATACCAACTCTGGGAATGAGAGGAGAGGATGATGCAGGGAGAAATCATACGACACATCAAGCGTTTCCAACACTGACAAGCACAAGGCAGCAGACTGAAAGATACCATCAGTGCCTGAGAGAGCACACAAAAATACCCAAGTAGAGGAAAGTGGGGAGAGAGAGAGAGAGAGAGAGAGAGAGAGAGAGAGAGAGAGATAGATATCACAGAACATTGAGACCAAGAATTTCCTGAAATTCCAACAGCTTCCAGAGAAAACAGGTCACAGGTCACAGAGAATCGAGTTCTCCTTATATAAAGACAACAGAACAAAGACTTACAAATGCTAAAAGAAAATGTGTTTCTAACCTAGAAAAGATCAAGCAGGAAAGAAGGTAAAATAAATACATTTTCAGAGGTGTATAATTCCTCAAATATGCATTCCTTACATTCACTCTCTCTTGATAAACAATGGAAGATATACTCTACCAAAATGAGGGCAAGGAACAAGAGAAAGGAATATCCGAAGCCACAGAAAACACGTGATGCAGCATAGGAACAAAGACAGTCCCCAGGACCAGAGTAAGGAGAGAATGCCAAAAATCAATCATGTCTGATGCTTGGTGGTCTAAAACAACACTGGATGCATTCACTCCAAAGAGAGTACACAGGAGCAGTGAAATTAAGATAGCACTTTACAAGCGAGACCCTCTCCCCCAGTGACACAGGAAGCACACATTCGAGATAAATAGCACATAGTGGGATTTGCAGTACCGTTTAGCATGACCACCATCATAGAAGTTGATAATTCTACTAACCAGCACCTTCACTTGGGCCTTCTGGCTCCACAGACGACAATGCAGGAAAGTACCGTATTGCCCATATATGAGAAACTCTCCCATAAATACAGGTTTGTACATGAATAAATAATATTCCAGAGAAAACAAATCTCTGGAATATTATAAGAAAACAGTGGTTCTCTTTAGACAGGATGGTTGGGAAGTTTTCATCATTTACTCTTTCAAACCTGTGTATTTTTTTTGGGGGGGGGGCATTCTTTAATATCATGTACAGATATTAGCTATTCAAAAACAAGCCTCCAGTGGGAAAAAAACTGAAAGCTTTTCTCAAATATCTGATACACAGCAAGGATGCCCTCTCTCACCTACTTCTATAAAACATACTACTAGGAAGGACTAATAAAAGCAATATGACAAGAAAAACAAAATGCATACAGTCAGAAAAGTAATTAAATTATATCTATTTACAGATGGCATGATCCCATATGAGGAAAACCCTAAAGACTCCCAGGAAAATTATTAGAATAAGTGATTTTGGTTAAATAACAGAATATGAAACCAACATATGAAAATAAGTTTCATCTCTTTATACCAATGATGCTTTATCCAAAAAAGAAATAAAGAAAACAATTCCAGGGCTGCAGATATAGCTCAGTAGGCAGAATGCTTGCCTTACATGCACAAAGCCATGGGTTAAAACCTCAGCACCACCCACCACCAAAAAAAAAAAAAAAAATTCCATTGAAGATCTGGGCTGGGGCTGGGGCTCAGCAGTAGCGCACTTGCCTGACATGTGTGAGGCACTGGGTTTGATTCTCAGCACCATATAAAATAAATAAATAAATAAATAATAGATAAATAAAGGTCTATCAATAACTTAAAAAATTTTTTTAAAAAGTTGAAGATCTGTACACAAAAATTAGGAGATAATGGTGTAAGAAATAGAAGATATAAATAAACAGAAATCCCATGTTTGTGGAATGGAAGAATACTGTTAAAATCTGTGTACCACCCAAGGAAATATGCAGATTCCCATAATGTCTATCAAAATTTCAATGGCAGTATTCACAGAAATGGAAAAAATGATTTGGATGGAATCACAAGAATTCCAGGAGACAAAACAAGTGGAAGCATCACACTACCCACTTTCGAATTATATTTCAAAGTTCTGGTAATCAAATGGTATAGTATTAACATAAAACCAGAGAAACTACAGGAACAGAAATAGAAAACCCAGAAATAAACCCAAAAATATAATCAATTCCTTTTTAACAAACTTACCAAAAGACAAAATAGGGGAAAAAGATAATCTCTTCAATAAAAAACTGTCCTGGTACAACTTCATATTCATAAGCAAAGAATAAAATGTGATGCTTATTTACATACCACACCCAAAAATCAACTAAAAATGATTAAAGTTCTAAATGCACAACCTGGAACCATAAAAATCCTAGAAGTAAATGGGGAAAGTTCCTTGGCGATGACTTTCTGGATACCCACTGAAATCAGAGGGATCAAAAGCAAAAATAAACTAGTAGAACTTTGTTACACGAAAAGTTCCAGCATGGCAAAAGGAATAATTAGCATAATGGAAGGCAGTACATGGGTTTGGGGAAAATATGTGCAAACCATAAATCTTATCAGATAAAGGGCTAATATGTGGGGGGAAAAAAAATCACAGAACCCAAGAGCAAAAAATAAAAACAAAGCAACAAATACAATTAAAAATAGGAAAAGGAAGGGGGGAATCATGAATTGGAAATTGATTTCTATGCATGTATGAGTATATCAGGATGAACCCAACTACTACGTATTAGAGCTTACTCTAATAAAAAATTTAAAAATGGGCAAAGGACCTGAATAGATTTTTCCAAAGACTAGAATGAGGCAAAAGTATATAAATGGTGCTCCACATCATCAAACAACAGGAAAATGCAAATTAAAATCAAAGTGACATGTCATTTCATATCTGTTAGAAGAGCTTTTAACCAAATGATGAAAAATAACTTGAATATGAAGATATGGAAAAAAGGGAACCCTTATACGCTGCTGGTGGGAAACTGTAGTGGAAAACAATAGTAAAGAGGTTTCTCAAAAATAAAGAAAAATACAACTACTACAAGACTCAGCAACCCCTCCTTTGGATATATACCCCCCACACCAAAATGAAATCAGCACCTCACAGAAATATCTGCATTCCTCAGTTCATGGCAGTATTATTCAAAATAGCCAAGATATGGAACGAACCTCTGTGTCCAAAGACAGATGAACATATTGTAAAATGCACATCAACACATACATATGTATATATAAATACACATATGTACATTTGAATAGATACAATGGATCACTGTTCAGACTTTAAAAAGAAGATAATGCCATTTGCAACACAGATGAACCCAGAGGACATAATGCTAAGTGAAATGAGGTAGGCATAGAAAAATACTCTTTGATCTCACTTGTATGTAGAATCTTTAAAAAAAAGAAGTTGAATAAACAAAGAGAAAGTGCAAAGAATGCCTGAATTCAAGCATGCCCAGTACTAAAAATACATAAAATTAATTGGAAAAAAAATAGTCAACATGTTAGCTCAACTGTCTAAAATGCAACAAATATTTGATTTAATAAAAAAACAGCATATACTCTTTGATTTGTTTTTTCCCGTTTAAGCATACCTAAAAACCACAAAACTCATTTTAAGCATGTGTGTGCACATATACATACATGTTTTCTCAGGATAGCAAAGTGTGGGCATGCTAAATTTTAAAAAAGGATTTTTATTTAGTTAACAACAATCATTAATCTCATCCCTAAGGAAGACACCACTCCTTTCACAAAGGTTTTGAGATCCTGAGATACAAATGAGCATAAGGAAAATATTACTTAATCAATCCTTTCAACTGTAACATTGTCTTTATTAACATCTTCCACATCCAACATATTAAGCAACAATCATGTTCTTTCAAATTCAGTGAAACTAAAGACAGATTCAGTAAATAAAATTAAAGATGACTATCTCACCACATGAATAGAAAAAAGGCAAGGGTCATTTTTCAACTGATTTTCTGTTACCCTGACAAGGGTCATTAAGAGAATATAAAAATGAAATATACCACGCATTTCTCATAGTATTTCTCTACACAATGGCAGCCACATAGAAAACTTTCTAAGGGTTTTTGTTCTTTTATTTTTAAAAGGTTCTATAATCTCATAAGTTGGAAAATAATATGTGCTATCAAGAAACCTTTCATATTACATAAAATGCAGCACTTCCCAAACTTAAGTGACTATGGATGTAACCCTTTTTCAGGCAGATTTTAATGTCTTTGGAAACTGAAATTTCTCAGTGTCCTCCTAGACACATGGACGACTACTACTACTACTACTACTACAACACAACCCAAAAGTTTCGATATACTTTATAATTATATTCTGTTCCACAGTATTTGAAAATCACTTTCACAAAAACACTCCCAAAACACTACTACTTCAGAAATGTGAGGATCAGATGGTAAATAATTAGGAATAAAAGATAATTTCTTTGCAGGTGATGATTGCTCTTCACCTGGACAATGGGTGCAGCCTCCTGTATGATCTAGCTACTGCATCGCTAAAACCTAACTGTCTATTCACATCACAGCAGACAGATTTTCTTCAAGTGAGATCATGCCCTTGTACTTCAGAAACTCAATAACTACCCCACCCCCATTCCACTCTGATGAATGTAGACTCCTTCACCCATCTGTCCTGCATGATCTCCAGGGGCACCGTCCTCACCAACACCTCTGCTCTTATTGCATCCGACTGTTCGCTTAGTTCACTCTGCAGATGGTGGTCTTCACAGCATTCCTCAAAAATGCTCGGCACACTTTCTCCCAGGGCCTTTGGCCTGCCTTTGTTATTGTCTGGGATGCTCAGCCCTCAGGTTATCAAGAGGTTTACACACTCACCCCCTTAGAGTCTGTGCTTAAGTATCACTTTCAGTTCATCTGACCCCATGACACCATTGTCTACACTTCAATTTGTTTAACCGCTTACTTTTCCTTTAATATTTACCAAATGCATTACAAATAACTGATTTAATGTTATGAGGGGTTTTTATTTCAGTAGTCCTTTTCCATAACACTAAAATGTAAGCTCCATAAGCAGAGGATTTTATCTACTTTGTTCAATGACATAACTTTCAACATCTGGCTTGTACTATACATTCAATAATGAAACAAAACTAATTATTTTTAAATCAGCTGAAAAGAAACAATTACCTTTATTACAGTTTAGATATGAGGTTGTCTCCCACAAAAATTCACGGATGAGACAATGCAAAAACATTGAGGTAAAATGATTGGGGTTATGAGAGCTTTGGATTAACCCAATGGGTGAATTAATGCCCTCAGAGGAATTAACTGAGTGGTAACCGAAGGCAGGTAGGGTATGGCTGGAGGAGGTGGGCATTGGGGACATGCCTTTGGGGATATCTATTTTGTATCTGGCAAATGATTCTCTTTTTGCTTTCTGATCAACATGTAAGCCATGGACCTCCACCATACTCTTCCACCATGATATTCTGCCTTACCTCAAGCCCCAAGAAATGGAGCAGACCGTGCATAGACTGAGACTGCTGAAACCATGAGCCCCCAAATAAACTTTTCCTCCTCTAAAATTGTGCTTGACATGTCTTTGGACACAGCAGGAAAAAAAAAAAAAAAAAAAAAACCTGACTAAAACAACCCTAAAAATAAAAAAATCTCATAGTGACCTTATCTGGAGATAAGCCAAAACATGACTCATACTGAATTTAATATTACTAATAAAAATTTTTGGTTATCTTAAAAGAATTCAGCTATGGAAAATCTTAAGATATCTATGCTTTATGAATCAATGATTTATGAGTACCTGTGAATACAAATGTATAACTGAAGTAATATTCGTAACAATTTTTCCATTTATAGAATGTACAGATCAAATTCTACCTTAACCTAAGGACAGCATCCAGGTTTACAGGATCTGAAGCAGCTTATGCTGGTACCTAGTGGATTTGAGGTCAAGTTCTCTGACTTTGCAACTGGCACAGATTCAGTGTTCCTAGAAATTTCTATAAGTAAGTGTGTTCTAGATAGATACAAGAAAGCAAGAGGCATTTAGAAAAGGCAGTGTGATTTACCCTCATAAATCACATGTGTTTCCCAAGAAATTTTATGCACTAATTCTGTACATGCATTCCAAGAAAAGTAACTCAGTATTACCTCGACTATCATCCATTTCACCATCCCTTGAATGCTCTGACTGGATGTCTGGAGGGGTCTGAAGAACAGCCACACTATTCTGATTTATAATCTTCAATTTCAATTTTGGTTTTGACCGTTTTCTTCTTGGAACTGTAACTGTGAGGCTCTGTAACTGAGTCATCCCTGATTCAGTCAAACACACACCATCCTGGGTGTAGGTCTTAGGTGGATCTGAAATCACAGAATCCCAAGAATACAAATTTAAACTTTCAATTTTAGATTTGACTGATAAATTATTCCAAAATATGCATGAAAGGAATGCAACAATAGTTTCATACAGCAAGTAACTATGAAATGCATAAATAATTAAAACTGGGAACAACTGGCCAAATCTTCCTGGCTGACAGGCAGAAGGGCTGCCTCTAAGTTTGTTTTCAATCTGGCATCTCTGTGTGAACGTGTCACATAGGACTTAGAAGAAATGCCCTGAGGCTGCAAGCAGTATGCCAGCTGCTGGACCATCAGCCTCTTCTTAGAAAAGACCAAAGAAAGGAGGCAATGCACGTCAGGCATCAAGAACACTCTAGAAGCCCTTTGGGAAACCAAACCATTGATATGCTCACTTTCAGGGAAAGGGAGTCAATGTGTATAAATCCTGCAGGTTCCACTTTTAAATGTACAAAACCACTGTTCATTAGAATAATTCCTATACCACCCAAATATCTTTGCACCACAGTATATAAAACACAAGAATAACTGTTTAATAATAATATATGAATCACTATTCTAGGCTACTGTGGAAAAACAAGAACAATACAACACTGAATTAACTCAAATGGAGTCTGTTTGCTAACTAGGCCTTCTTTTCGGCTCAATGATAACTAAGCACCATAATATACTGATAAAGCCAAAGCAAGCAAGGCATTAATAGCTACTGTAAGTATTGTTATTTTCATTGCCAATTTGGTGAAATTTATTGGAATACTACCCCAGTAAAACTAGATAAGATGAATATTTTATATGTCAATTACAGAAATTAACACCATCAGGAAATTTACAATGAACACTAGTATGATTAAGGCAGGTTTGATAAAGTATGCGGAAAGCCAGTTAACTATATAAAAATAAAGCATGTATGAGCTTTTTCTAAAGAACAAATAAAGCATCTCAAATTTTACCTAGCTCTTTTACTTTTGTGACAATTTGTGCTACCAGTGAAGATTCGCAGCAGTCTGAGGAAGGCACTGAAATGAAAAAGAATTCAGGTAATTTTTTTTTTCCAGAAAAAAGTGTATTTAAAGATGTGTGATTAAAAATTCAGCTTCTATACTCATTTTACTGAAATAAATGCTTGGATACTACAGAGTGCTAACAGCACTTTAAAATAACAGGAGCTGAACACAGCAAGGAGGAATGGTGAAAGGGACAGTGTGTGTCTGGGTAAGGGGCAGAGAAAGTAGCAGTACACTGGACTGCTCCATGCTGTTAGCTGTGCCAAGAGAGCATGCTCCTCATAGGCAGAGCTGTATCCTACAGGTAGGTGTATGTATGCTTTGTTTTCTCCCTTTCTGCACACTGTTTCAGTAAATCAGTTGGGATAATAAGAATTAATTTAATACACAAAATAACATTTTCCATAAAATACTTGTCCAAATAATAGGTTCACAATTCATCATGGACAGCAATGTGTAAGTGAGTTGCAGGACAGCATGGACTCTTAAATTGTTCTCTTACCATTTGACGCAGGCATATAGGGTCTGCACATGCTACAATCAAAACCAATGTCTGCTACATTTTCCACTTCCTCCTCAGTATTTAAGTTTTGACAAACTGCGTGCATCCATCTAAAAAAACCATATTAATACATTTAAAAGGAATTGAACATTAAGAGCCATTTCCTTTTAAAAACTACAAGGAGTTGATTGATAGTCTTCAAATTTAAAAGCTCTAAGCCTCACATGCTCCTACTATCTATCCCATATAACTATTGACCCATAAGAAATTTCATAGTGCAGAAAAGACAAGAGATCGTGTACTAGGGAGGAAACAGGTGTGCATTATCTAACAAGGGTATGATAACATTTTCTGATCATATTCTGAATTTTTTTTGTTTTTTCTTTCATATACTGAATTATTAAAGACAGCAATGAAGCTAGTCAGGGTAAGTACAAAGGGATTTAAAAGAATTCAATGGTATGGTACATGTGTACTCTATAGGATACATCTGACTTGAAGTAGCTATAACTCTATATAACTATATATATATAACTATACACATAAATATAACTATATACATCTATATAACTCTATACATAAAGTCATGTGCAACCATAATTGGGAAATAAGGCAAGGAATTGTCTGGACTTGGACACAGTTTGTAGGCAGAGTTCTAACGCAATAATACTGTTACTGATATTATGTGTACAATGCTTAACTGCAAACAGGGCACAATACTATACCAAAGAAAATATTCTTGGAAGTTACACACAGATACTACTTATGAAGAGAAAGAATATTTATCTAATATCTAGCTATTTATTACCTAGAGCATTAAGTAAAAATAGTTTTAAAAAACAGAACTGTGAGACCATGTATAGAATTTAGTAAGAGAATCAGAAACCCTCCATAAGAAAATGCACATAATTCTGTATTTAATTCTACAGGATTCATAAACCTTCAAAAAGGTTCCCGTTAAAAGTCTTCAGAATCAAGAATTTAAACCAGAAAATCACTTCTGTAAGTTCCTAGCTGATTAAAAATTTGGAAAGCAGAAAGTTTTGTCCCTTAAATAAGTGATCCAAGGAAAAGTTATTTTCTCAGTTCCTTTGATTACACTGAAGAACAGCACAGTACCTATCACATTGTCTGCACTGCAGAATAAGGTCTTCTTCTCTGTAGTTTCGATAGCAGACTGGGCAGGAAGACAAGCTGGCACAGGGGGCACACTGTGTGTAATTGTTCTGCCATTCACATCTCAGACCCGCAGATGTAGCTCCACAGTGTCTGCACCAGACACACCTGAAATCCAAATCCCCCCCCCAAAGTTTCCATTTTATTTACATATTTAGTCACTACACTCAGGAAGCTACACATGGACAAAATAAGGGGAAATCATTTAAAACACATGTGAAAATTTTTCTGATAATATCTAGGATAGCAAATGTGTGCTACATAATAATAAACATAACATGGCTAATTTTTCAAACTGAAATGATGCAAGAAAGTTTTGCACCTGAAAGACTGACAAGGGAACACAAATGCTAGAATACCATTTGCACTTCCAGCCTCCTTTAGGAACTGTTTGCAAAGGTGGATCCAGGCAGTAGGTATGGTAACTTATGTCACAGTCATCACACAGCAGGAGTCTTCCTGGGTCAGTCGCCTTCCCACAGGCCTCACACACAGTACATTCCAGACACCTCCAGCCTTTGCTGAGAACCACTTTAGTGATCTGTAAAAAAGACACCACCATACCATGATTTCTATATTAACTCAGATTCATTTTGCATAATCAACACTATTATAAGTTAACTGGAACCTACGTACCTAGAAGCAGAAGAGAGGCAAACAGCCAGCTAATGTTGGGGGCCCAGTACTGGGCAGGGCACACTCAAATACTTCTAGGAGCCCACTGGTCTAGCAGGATAATTGAAAGCAGCACACAGTCTGATGACTTTCTAAGTCCATACAACTACCTAGTGCTGTAGATTTAATTTCACTATTTCAACAGACACGGTGACTTGATTTTAAAGAAATCATGTAAGCTGCCCCTTTACTATTGACTCAGGATTTGAAACTATAGTCACTAACTCTCCATCTGTGTTATTTTCATTCATCCCAGGCCTCTTCAGCTTGTATACACATGGCATGGGGACTTGTCTATTAAAATCAATAAAAATGCTAAGAGAAAAATCAAAATAAATAAGTCAAGGTAAAACACGAGTTCTCAGTGATACTGTATGGTCTTCAAGGAGTTTTAGGCCATGAAGCTAGGATTTTTGAAGTTCACCTTCACCCCTATCTTTATTCTCCTATCTCCAGGGTCTGAGTTAGCAGAAATTTTGAAAATCTCTAAATTCCTGGTAAACTCCTTGAAGAAGCCATATCATGCATTATTATCAATTTGGTACCAGCTCTGAAAGCTCTCAAAAGACTCAAGTCCTGCACCACAATATAATAGCAAGCAAAAAATGTAAAAATTTCAGATTGTGTAGAATAAGAACATCTGAAAGCTCCCAGAAAGGGAAAAAAAGAGAGTTAAATTCAAAGGAACAACTACCAGGATGGCATCAAGCTTTCCAACACCACAGATACTAAAGGAGAATAGGAGTTTCCAAATTCTGAAACGGGAAAATGTTTCAGAACACAATTCTTCACCTACCTAAACAAGCAACTTAGTAAGAAAGTAGAATGCCACTTAGACACAGGAGAACTCAAACTTTCAGCTCCACCATACTCTTAAGAAAGTTCCTTGGAGATACATGGAATGAATTGAGGACACATACCAAGAAAAGGAAGACGCAGGATTTAAAAAGCAAGAAACCCACAGAACACGAGCCCAGGTTAAGGATGACAACACAGCCACACCCAGGAGCTTCTGGCACAGAGAAGAGCGGAGCAATAGGTTCTGGAAGAGGGAGCACTATTCCAGGAAAAAAGGAAATGACCAAATAATCTGATGTGATGGTGCGTCTATAGCAGGTAAAAACAATGACAAAATAAGAATAGTCACTAATAATATTCTTCTTCTTGCTATCAAAAATTCCATGAAAAACAAAGTCACAACATATTACTTAGTTCTGCAGCAAACATTTACTGAGTCATAACCAGCTTTATTAATATACGTAGTAACAGCTATATTGGGAGAATGCTAGGGGGAGCCAGGGAGTGTAGGCTGAGTTAAATCAGAACTCATTTATTCAGATCAGGAAGTCAACAATCTCTAACACTGATAAGGTGGTAGCACTGGCTTATTATTTACAGGAACAGTGTCCCCAAAGGAATAGAAGTGGTTGCCTCAAGTGTGGGGTGAGAGTGAGACAGGGGCTGGATGTTCAGCATGAGGCTTTTATTTGTTTTTTGGTGCTGGGGATTGAACCCAGGCGTACTTTATCACTAAGCTACCTCCCCAATCTCCTTTTTTATTGTTTCCATATTTTTATTGTTTCATTACAGTTGTACATAACGATGGGGTCTAATGTCACATAGTCGTACATGCACACAATAAAACAATATGATTTGACCAACATCATTCCCCAGTATTTCCCCTTTCTCTTCTCCTCTCCTCTAGGTCTCTTTCTGGTGCTCTACTGATCTCCTTTCAATTTTCAAGAAATATTCCCCATTTTTCCTTTTTCCACTAGCTTCTACATATGCGAGAAAACATACAACCTTTGTCCTCCTTTTTATTTTTTGAGACTGGGTCTTGCTGAATTGCTAAAGCTGGCCTTGAACTTGTGATCCTTGTGCCTCAGCCTACCAAATCTGTGGGATTACAGGTGTGCACCACAGAGCCATCAAGGCTCTTGATTTTTTATTTTTAAACATGTATGTGTATTACTTTGATTATTCTGTTATTTTTTTTAATTAGCCTTAGATTACCAAGTTATAATTTATCATTTACCCAAATTGAAGAAAGAGACTGGAAAAAGCAGGGCAGCAGTCACCCAGGGTTTTCTGTAAATGGGCAGACAGTAAACACTCAAGGTTTTCTGAGCCATGTGTCTTTTGCAACTACAGAGTTCGCCATGGCTGAGCAAAAACCACTGTAGACATATGTAAACCAAAGAGCACCACTAGGTTATAAAGGAAGTTTATGTGCCAAAGTGGGCAGTGGGCCGGATGTAGCCTGCGAGCCATGATACACCAACCCCTGCTTAGAACAGATAAAGTGGGAGGCAGATCTAAAATTGTACAATTTTTGAAACGAGTCTTCATTTCACAGAAGCCTACTTCATGGTCCTTTATAGCCAAATTCTCTAATTACTCAGTTTATGTTCTCTCTCTCTTTGGGGACAAGTGGGGTGGGGATGAAACCCAGGATCCACTGCATCTAGGGAAGTGCTCCACCTGAGCCACTCCCGGTCCTGTATTTACTCTTCCTGGTGTAGCACTCTGGTTTCCAGCCATGTCCACCGAAACTGCTATGGCCGATCAAGACCTTCTGGCTTCCCAATACAACTGACATAGTAGTATGACTGTGCTACCATTCTTTGTGTGTGTGTGTGTGTGTGTGTGCGCGCGCGCCACCATACTTGACACACGAGCATGGCTGTGCCGAACTGCCTCTGACCCTAGATGACAGATGTCTGCCATTGATTCATCTTTGTTCTATTGAACTGGTATAATCTTCATTTTTTAAAGCTCTTCGGGTTCTACTTATGGCACCATGTCTGAAGTTGTGACAGGTATGTTTCAGAATCTGCAATGAGTATCTGCTTCAGCTATGATGAACTGGGACCTGTCCTCTCTCCCATAATAAGAAACCAGGTAAATGGCCAAAATGCATGAAACCACAGCTTTCAGATACTAGACACCACGGAGTACAAGACTGTGGTGTCTTAGAAGAAGGAAACATGTAAGGTCAGTCCTATGTTAATGTGTCTATAAACTTCTTCCACAACACTACCCAGGAAGGGACAGCCCTGGTACAAAAGTCTCACAGAGTTCAGAAGACATGGTAAGTTCAGAAAGGCTGAGGCAGTTAGAATTCGCAGGACAGAATACTAAAAAGGAAGAAGCAATAGAATGAGAGATCCGGAAATCTACACAGAACTCTCCTGAAGGCCCTGAATGACCACTGAGCTGCACGTGTACAAGGCAGAGCAAGGACCACAGACAGTGGAAGAACCACCACTGGGAGGCTCACACAGGACTGGAGACACATGATACCCAATCAGTCAAGAGTGTGAAGGCTCTGGGAAGGAGTGGTGGGATTCAGGCAACACCCAGAAAAGGCCATGTTTTAAGTAAGACTAAACCGCTTCTAGAATGGCAAATACCAAGGGCTGCCTAGAGGGCAAAACAGTTTTCACAACACTATAAGATGTAATTTGTCACTTGAACATTAATGCATGCACAATTCTACAGCGGTATTTTCCGAGGCTACATGATGAGTCACAACATCATTAATGTCATGCAAGTTATATTTTTATAGTTTTTATATATTTATAGTTTTATAAATGTATTTTTAAAACAAGTAATAAAATGTTATAAAATATTCCCAGTTTCAATTCCTAAGATGGCACGTATTCAACAGTCAGAATCCTCATAAACAAACTTATTCAAGTAACTCTGAAGACTGTTAAGGGTTCTAAACCAAAAAGTTTTTGAGACTATCCACCTCACAATGGAGGCCCTCTAGACCAACCCAAGAAAGATTATAAGTGTATACACAAATAACTGCCTTCCATAACAAAAACTAAGCTGAAAAAATTCACATCTCTACTATAGTTCCAGATATTCATAGATTTCACGATCACAGAGTTTTTTAGCATTCTGTACTACTCAGAATGGTGTCAAGGGTACAAAAGGAGCCACACATACTTAGGAAAACAACTTAAATCCTACCTCTGCCAGTAACCAGTGTTTGCAATGTACTGGCTGTCAGTACATTATACATACTAACTTATATAAGCTTTACTTCACCAATAAAAACAGAATTAATTGTTGAAAGGGTTAAAAGAAATTCACAGAAGCTCTAAATATGAATCTCATATCTGAACTTCTTCTAAAACTGCTATCAATCTTAAGCAAGAAAAGCTGTAAAGCATCAAGCCCATGGAACTTGAATTTCTATTTTGAAAGGTCTTATTCAATGACCTTAGATCAGAAATGTAAGTATTATAATCAATTTAGAAAATTAGAATACAAAAGATGCAATGAAGAAATGAAACCCTGTTTTCTTCTAGGCACATATAATTCTATTTTTAAAACTAGCTTTATATAATGTGTATTGTGTTTCTTTTTTGTTCAATATTCTGTAATTTTTTTAAAAGACTATATGAAATAAATGTACTAGTACTTGTACTTTGAATAGATTAATTGCACTTTTTCATTTTGACCCCTAAATTTCACAAAAACCTATATTATCCAAGAAAATAAACACTGGTGTATATGTCAGCAAGGAATTCCTGGGAGTACATGCTGACTTGTTCCCAATACTGACAACGTGAGTAAACAATGATGTAATGCAGTCATGAGTGCAGGGCAGCAGAGAAGCACTAAAGACCACCTGTAAGTTTGGGATGATTCAGCTGAGGTTCCTGCTCACACCAGGCTATGGAGCACACAGCGGATACCTGTTCTACAGCTATACCTCCCTGCTTAATTTTAGTGACCATTTGTTACTTTATTCCAATGTATAACTTTTATTCACACTGAGTTATCAAAAATAGAATCTCAGTTCAACACTTGAGGTACTGAGACTTCCATATCTAAATGTATTTTTTAAAATAAGTATATGATTACTACATAAAAGGTTCCACAGTAAGTCTCTAACCTAAAAAACTGAAACTGAGTACTGCAGGCTCTTTATTACTATGGAAATACATTAAATATGTCTGTCTGTCTGTGTTTCTTTCAGCTTAAGTAGAAAATATATATGGGTGAGGGCTTAGGAAACTGAATGTGGGAAAGACCAGAATGGACAAATGAATTCTGACTACATACTTTAGTTGTTCTCAACTTTTTTGATCTATAGACAAAATAAATCAACTAAGCCTAATGCCTTAGCAATAAATAGTATAATTTTTCAAATGAAATGCTTATATTTTTGTTTTTTTTAAGATAATGGCATGAAATTCACACAATTTAAAACCACAATAGAGAAGTCAAGTTCATGAAGTAACAACACTTAAAAGTAATATTTAATGAATTTAAATATTATCACATACATATAACAAATACTTGATTAATTTTAAGGACTGGGAAACATAAAACTACTCAAATCAATTAAAGACTCAACATGCTTTTGCTAGCTCATTTCAAATCAGCACACTTACCTTAATACTGACACAGTATGGATGATAACACTGACCACACTGAGAACAAGCAAGTAGTCGTCCTTCTGCTCCTTGACCAAAACTGCCACAAACCACACACATATCCTGGAATCAAGAACACATGTATCTACTTGAGAGCAGTGATTAAGAATACACAAATTTTGGGCTGGGGATATAGCTCAGTTGGTAGAGTGCTTGCCTCACATGCACAAGGCCCTGGGTTCAATCCCCAGGACCACACACACAAAAAAAAAGAATACACAAATTTTATTTTTATTTTAAAAACACTTTAATAGCTTATCTTGTGTATGGGATAAAGTAGAAATGGACAAGGAAGAGTTCAAAAGTAAAAGATGAAGTTCAAACCTGATGCAAAGTGAACTTGTCACTACTAGAAAACAACACAACTGTATTGTGCATAGAGTTTTCTTCTTCATCCTTATTTGATGAGATATCTGCAGTAGACACCTACAACGAGCAAAACACAACAAATATGACAGTTATATTTCTCATGGTATTATACTTAACTGGAAAGCTTTAAAAAATTCACATCCAAGGAACAATTTTTGTGAAGATCTGTGCTAAGAATTCCAAATTATAGTACTAATGCCAAGATATTATCACAAAAGTATAGACAAATCACATTTTTATTACTCTAATATTCTCTTTAGAGTTGTTAAGTCCTTTAGATGAGGAAGAAGTCATAAACCTATCTTTTATAATAACTTAATTACCCAGAAATTCTAATCAAGAACTATGTCTATATACACTATAACACTGTATTATATGTGTATACACATGTATTCCACACTAAGATGTGCTGTAAGCATAAACTATCTGAAAGTTTTCTAAGACTTAGTAACAAATTATAAGAAATGTACAAAGGGCTCATTATTCAACATACATGTCGAAATGATAATATAGTAAAAATCAGTTAAATGATTTGCACGAAAATTAATTCTCGTCATTATAACTATTTAAATGTGGCTAATGGGAAGTTTTTAATTATGAGAGGCTCCCATTATATTTCTATTAGATAGAACTGCTTTAAAATATTATTTTGAATAACTTTCAAAATTTCAGTATTAGCCTAAGGTTTATCAACCATGAATGCTTGTTTCTGGACTTGATTATATTTCATCAAATTGACCAGGGACCTAGTGGCTTGTTAATAACTTTCAGAGGGCTTAACATGAAGAAGCTCTGAATTACATACTGTAATAGAGAACAAGGAGGCCAAGATTAAAATCATAAAGCATGATCTTCTTCCCTTAAATAGGTTACAATCTAGCCTA
Organism: Marmota marmota marmota; assembly: GCF_001458135.2. NCBI lineage: Eukaryota > Metazoa > Chordata > Mammalia > Rodentia > Sciuridae > Marmota > Marmota marmota. The sequence goes on along the minus strand of NW_026000164.1, from coordinate 1,981,224 downwards.
GAAAGAGCAGAAACACAAGTTACACTAAAGGTCAAAGCATAAATAGAATTATTTTCTTGAGGAATGACTGTAAGAAGATTAAATAAAAGGAATACATTACTGTAACATTTAAAATATAAATAATCTTAAAAGGAATTTTAATGGGCGGAATAATGTTTTATGACAAAATCAAAAGTAAGGGCAATTTAAAGTCATAAACACTCTTATGGCTATGAGGGAAAACTGTAAGCAACCTCAGGATTCACCACTGAAGAATGAGTAAAAGTATGGCAAATCCAAACTGTAACAAATAATCAACATTATAAAACAGGCAGGTAGAAAATTTAGCATGCTTTACATGCTGAGTAGCACAAAGAAATTATCAAAATGTTATTAAATTTTTAAAAGAAGGGTACGGTTGTGGCTCATGGGTAAGTTGCCCAGGCTGGCCTCAAACTTGCGATCCTACTGCCTAAGCCTGTACCACTCTGCCTGGCATCAAGATCTCTTTGAATTATAATTGCACATACAAGAAAGAATACAGTATTGCTTAGCTTGATAAACTATAGTTTTCATTTTATAATTTACTTGATGACCTTTAGACTGCTAGAAAAATAAAACCTACTTCAAAGGTGAAGAAGCTCATCTTTGAGAAAACAAAACATTTTGAGAAAAATGCTACTGTTGTCTATACAGGTCATGATCTGATTTGTCCAAAAATGATAGAATTTCAATTTTCCTAAACCAAGCCTAAGAGAAGAAAAAGTCATTATATAAACCTTACAAAAGTTGAGACTTTCCAAAAGAAGAACAAACTAAACTGAGTGAGAAAAAACAAACCAATGATAATAAGACTAGAAATCCATGAAACAGCAACTTAAAGTAGAAATCAATGAAACCAAAAGCTAGCTAGAATATCAATAAAACTGATAATTTGTATCTTCTTTTTTGCCCTAATCAATCTTGCTAGAGAATTATCAGTATGAGGAACAAGGAAGGTAACATCACTACAGTTTCTACAAACAACAAAGCACAAGAAAGAAATATTATGATCAGTTCTATGTCTATAAATTTATCAACAGAATGCACAAAGAAAAAAAATTATGGAGGGGGAGTGGGTGCTGAGGAGGTAACTCAGGGGCACTCAACCACTGAGCCACATCCCCAGCCCTATTTTGTATTTTATATAGAGAAAGGGTTCTCACTGAGTTGCTAAGAACCTTGCTTTTGCTGAGGCTGGCTTTGAACTCACAATCCTACTAGAGCTGCTGGGATTATAGGCATGAGCCACTGCGCCCAGCTTTGGACAAATATTTTCAAAGACACAAATGTACACAAAAACTAGATAACCCAAATTATGCCTGTCAAACAAATTCAATTTTTACTTAAAAACCATGGAACAACAACAAAAAAAAATATGGAGGTCAAGAAGACTTCAATAATAAATTCTATGAATATAAAGAAGATAAATTTCCAATAATGTATCTTTTCTAGAAAACTGGAGATAATATATTCTCTCATGCATTCCATGAAGTCATCATTATGCTCATACCAAAATCAAAGAGTGCTTCAGCATATAAATATTCCAATCAACGTAACTTTCTATATTAAAGTGCTGTACACTTGAAATTTCCTAGAGAGGGGATCATAGGCATTTTTTACCACCATCATCACCAACAAAAAACAACTATGTGAGGTGATGTGTCCTGCTAATTAACTTAACTGTAATAATCATTTCATAATGTATATCAAAACATGTTTTATACCTTAAATATGTAAGCTTTATCAATTAAACAGCAATAAAACTGGAAAAAAAGAAAAAGAAAAAGAAAAAACATATGATCATCTCTAGAGGGACAGAAAAACCTTTTGACACAATGCAACACCCATTCCTATTTAATTTAATTCATCAAATTACCAACAGAAAGGTGTTTCATCAAACTGACTTACGATGTCTATTAAAAAGGAAAAATGAGGGGCTGGGGTTGTGGCTCAGCGGTAAAGCATTTGCTTAGCATGAGCAAGGCTCTGGGTTCGATCCTCAGCACCACATAAAAATAAATAAAGGTATTGTGTCCAAATACAACTGAAAAATAAATATTTTAAAAAAAGGAAAATGAGCTAACAGAATACTTAATGAGGAAAGACTAAATACTTTCTCTCAAACAAGACAAAGATAATGATATTATTCCTATTCAATACTGTACTGGAGGTTGAAGGAAATATGATATAGAATGAATAGAAAATTAGAAAGCCTCTAAATTGTAAAGAAAGATATAACAGTTTATCTGCGGCAAACATGGTTCTATGTGTGGAAATTCTAATGAGTTCACAAAAAAGCAACTATAGAGAATTTAAATAAGGTTGTAGGATGTAAGATCGATACACAAAAATGTGCAGTATTCCTATATACTAGCAGTCAACAACCAAAATCTGAAATGAAAACTACATGACCATTTACAAGAGTATAAAAATGGAAGACTTAAGGACAGATCTGAGAAAACATTAGAGATGTGTATAAAAACTATAGATCATGATTAAGAGAAATTAAAGACTTAAAGAAATGGAGAGAAACATATTCTTGGGTTAAAGACCCAATGTGGTCAAAATGTCAATTTTCCCCAAACTGATCTATAGTTTGAAGGGAATTCAATCAAGATCCTAGAAGTCTTTGTATAAACTGGAAAGCTAATTCTAAAATTTGTATAGAAATGGAAAAGGCCTACTATAAAACAAAAAACTTGGAAAACATAGTAAATCAGAGGACAAACAGTTTCTGATTACAAGAGTCATTCAGAAGTAATCAAGGAAGTACAATACTGGCCCATAGACAGAAAAATCTATCAAATCATACAGCATAAAGATTCCAATAAAAATTCCAAACTAGGGTCACACATTCATGGTAAACTGATTTTCAAGAATAATACAGAGGTAAATCAGAGATATTATGTTAAAACAATTGAATATTCAATATGCAAAAGAATGAACTTTGATCTATAATCATACTGTATACAAAAAGTAAGTCAAATTAGATCAGTTTTAAAAATGCACCCTAAGCTATAAAACTTCAAGAAGAAAACATTTCTGTGGTCTTCTATTATACAAATATTTCTGACCCCTAAAACACAGACCTATAGCAAAATAAAATAAAATAAACCTCATCAAAATTATAAAATCCATTTTTGGAAAAGCATGGTTAATAAAATAAAAAGACATTACAGAATACTGAGAAAATACTGAGAAAATAATCATGCATATGATGAAGGACTTGCATCCAGAATACATAAAGAACCCTCAAAACTCAGGAAGTTAAAAAAAAATACTGCCCAAAATTTTAATATGAACTGAAGACCTAAAGAGTTATATTACCATATAATGGATAAATAAACATCTTAAAAACCGACATTATGATTCTCTAGGAAATATAAGTTCCTGTGAATTGGGACGGTGACATATGGGAGGAGTCTGAAGGGACAGGGGACATTGAACCCCAACATTCTGATGAGTTTATTTTGCCAGAAGTTGTTGAGTTCCCACCCTTAGCCATGACTGAGGCATCCCTATGCACACCCTCAGTGGCACTGGCTTCTCCACTTCCTGTGGAGGGAACTAATCTTGCTCTGCCTATGGAAACAATAAAGACCTTTCATGATTCAGTTGCTCAGCATGAAAATGTTGATACTCCTTAGGACCCACCTCACCACTGTCTCCAGGCCTATAATTAGATCCAAGTCTAAGCAGTCCCCTATAAGTAAGGTACAGAATGTGGCCCATGAGCAGGTTTACTACACTTCCAAGAAACTTCTTGAGTTTTCAAGTTCATACAAGTAGAGGTCTGGGGAACATGTTGTGAGAATGGATTTTAAGGATGTGGGATAATGGTGGAAGGAACATAAAATCACATTAAGCTGGATTTATTGATATGTTGCATTAAGCAGAGATTCTACAATTAACATAAGAGCTCGCAGTGTTAAAAAGGATTGTTTGGATGGTTGGCTGAAGTATGGATCCAAAGACGATCTACTGTAAATGAGCTGGAAAAGCCTGATATCTCTTGGTTTACTGTTGATGAAGGAATTCAGAGGCTCAATTGGAATCCTTCAGTCGATCTGTCAGGTACAACCTTCGCCCCCATAATGGGAGGGTCCAGAACATGTGCCCTTTACCAAAACTATAAGAAACAAATCCGTGAGGGGAGCACCAGCATCGCTGAAGAGCTCCATTAGTGCTCTTCTTTGCATACCAGACCTTACTTGGGAGCTGAGGTCAATGAATTGGAGGACTTAAATGAGATGGGAACAATTGGATCCAGGGGAGGAAGAAGCCACGTGGCAGCACTGAATCAACAAAGACAGGCTGAACAGCAAGGGGAAGAAAGGACAAAATGTTCTACTCGTGTAGATCTCTGACACTGGCTAATTAATCATGGTGCTACAGAAGCCAAATAGACGGGAAATCCACCAAATTCTTATTTGACTTAAATAAGCAGAAAAATTCCAGGGCAAGGGTACAAAAGTCTGCCCTAGGTCATAACAGCAGAGACTCGAGGCCCTTCCAAATCCACTTCCCAGATTTGAGTCAATTTATAGATCCCTTGAAGGAAGGAGAAGCCAGGTCCCCTTGAGGAAGAACTCAGGTACAGTAACAAAACTCTTTTCTGTTAATCTTTCGCCCACCCTTCCCCAAAGGGATCTAAGGCCTTTTACTGTAACCTTTTACAGGGTAACTGTGCATTGTGGAAAAGACAATGATTAGACCTTTTGGGGACTATTAGACATTATAATTCTAGAAGACCCAAAATATCATTGTGGTTCTCCAGTAAAATAGGGGATTATGGAGTTCAGGCGATCAATGGGGTTTGGGCCAAAGTCAGACTCACAGTGGGTCCAGTGGGCCCCCAAACTCATCCTGTGGTTATTCCCCCAGTCCTAGAATGTATGTATAATCAGGATACATATACTTAGCACTTTGCAAAACTCCCACACTGGTTCTCTACCCTGTGGAGTGAGGGCTACTATGGGGGGAAAGGATAAATGGAAGCTCCTGGAGGTGCCTATACCTGGGAAAATAGCGAATCAAAAGCAATACTGCATCCCTGGAGGGATTGCAGAGATTAGTGCCACCATCAAGGACTTGAAGGATTCAGGGGTGGTGATTCCCACAACACCCCCATTAAACTCTCCTATTTGGCTTGTGCAGAAGATGAATGAGTCTTAGAGAATGACAGTTGATTATCATACGCTTAATCAGGTGGTGACTCCAATTGCAGCTGCTGTGCCAGATGTGGTTTCTTTGCTTAAGCAGATTCATACATCTCCTGGTACCTGGTATGAAGCACCTGATCTGGTAATTGCTTTTTTTGTCCACCCTTGTACCTAAGGACTAACAAACAATTTGCTTTCAGCTGGCAAGGCCAGCAATGTACCTTCACTGTCCTTCCTCAGGAGTATGTCAACTCTCCAGCATTGTGTAACAGCTTAGTTCACAGAGATCTTGATCACCTTTCTCTTCCACGCGGTATTACACTTGTCCATTATATCAATGACATTATGTTGATTGGACTGAGCAAAAGGTATCAACAACTCTGAACTTACTAATGAAGTATTTGTGTATCAGAGGATGAGAAATAAAGCCCACTAAAATTCAAGGGCCTTCAACTTCAGTAAGTTTCTGGGAGTCCAGTGGTATGGGACCTGTTCAGCTATCCCTTGTAAGGTAAAGGATAAGTTGTTGCCTCTGGCCACTCCTACAAATAAGAAAGAAGCACAACACCTGGGGGGCCTACTTGGATTTTGGAGGCAGCACATTCCTCACTTGGGTGTGTTACTTTAGCCCATCCAGCAAGTAACTAGAAAAGTTTCTTCTTTTCAGTGGGGTCCAGAACAGGTGAAGGCTCTGCAATAGGTCCAGGCTACTCGGCAGGATGCTCTGCCACTTGGGACATATGACCTAGCAGACCCAATGGTACTTGAGGTTTCAGTGGTAGATAGGGACGCTGTCTGGAGCCTTTGGCAGGCCCCCACAGATCAGTCACAGAGGAGGCTATTGGGATATTGAAGCAAGGCCCTGCCATCATCTTCAGACAACTGAAGATTCCCTTTGAGAAATAGCTCTTGGCCTGCTACTGGGCCTTAGTGGAAACTAAATGCTCGACCATGGGCCACAAAGTTACTATGCGACCTGAGCTGCCCATCATGAACTGGGCATCATGAAATGGCCAGATGGGTGATTATACACAGATTCATGGGCCATAGCCAATGATCTGATTGGCTGGTCAGGGAACTGGAGAGAAAATAATTGGAAAATTGGTGACAAGGACATTTGGGGAAGAGATATGTGGACAGAAGTCTATGAATGGGCAAAGAATGTCTCATGTAAATGCCCACCAAAAGGTGACCTCAGCAGAGGAGGACTTTCACAATCAGGTAGATAGGATGTCCCAATCTGTGGACAGAAGACAACTTCTTTCCCCAGCCACCCCTGTCATTGCCCAAATAGCTCAGAACAAAGTGGTCATGGTGGCAAGGATGGCGGTTATGCATGGGCTCAGCGGCATGGACTTCCACTCACCAAGGCTGATCTGACTACAGCCACTGCTGAGTGCCCAATTTGCCAACAGCAGAGATGAACCCTAAGCCCCTGATAAGGCATCATTCTGAAGCCAGATTTACAGATAGGTAGTTAGTGTAGCTAGGTAAATTGGGTCTAATATCGAGTAAGATAAATAAAATGGAGACCATTATCGAGAATGGAGTCCAGGAAAGCAGAGCAGCACTTGAGGAAATTGAAATGTTAATGTCCCCAAGGCCCAGAACCCATCCTAAGGAACTGTTAATGAAGCAGCTCCCAGCAAACAGGGGAGTGCTAATCAAAAGCCACCCCAGGCCCTTCCTGCCCAGATGACTCCTCCAGCCCACCTATCTCCCACCTTTTGGGCCTTCCCACCTGCATTCTATCACTGCAAGATAAAGGGAAACAAAAGACAGGAGTGTGGGAAGACTAATGGAAGACTATTATAAAAGAGGGAAGACTTCCCCCTTCCACGGATTCCCCCTTTGGGTCCCCTTCTTCCTCTGGGGAGAAGTCTTTCTGCTGTCCTTTAATAAAGCTTCTACTTTCCACTCTACACTTGCCTCAGTGTGCTCCTCTGGTGTTATACTTCAGCATTCCGGGAAGCAAGGACACGTCACTAGTAAACAGCGGTAACAATTCTCCGAGAGATCAGCCATCAACCTGGTGGCAAGTGGAAGGGGCAGCATTTGTCCTGACTGAAACAGACACTTATTCTGGGTATGGACTTGCCTTACCTACACGTAATGCTTCAACAAAACCACCATCCATGGACTTACAGAATGCCTTATCCATCATCATGATATTCCACACAGCATTCCTTTGGACCAAGGAACTCACTTCACAGCCAAAGAAGTGAGGCAATGGGCACATGCTCATGGGATTCACTGGTCTTATCATGTTCCCTGTTCCCCACCATCCGGAAGCAGCTGGTTTGAAATAACGATGGAATGGACTTTTGAAAATACAGTTATAGTGCCTGCTAGGTGGCAACACCTTGCAGGGTTGGGGCAATGTTCTCCAGAAGGCTTTCCATACTCTAAATAAGGGTCCACTTTATGGTACTGTCTCTCCTATTGCTGAAATTCATGGGTCCAGGAATCAAGGGGTGGAGGCAGGAATGGTACCACTCACCATTACCCCTAGTGACCCACCAGAAAAGTTGTTGCTTCCTATCCCTGCAAACTTATGCTCTGCGGGCCTAGAAGTCTTAGTTCCAAAAGAAGAAATGCTTCTGCTGGGAGGTATAACAATGATTTCATTAAAATGGAAGTGAAGACTTCCCCCTGGTCACTTTGGGCTCCTCATGCCTCTGAGTCAACAGACTAAGGAGGGAGTTACGGTACTGGCAGGGATGATTGATCCATATTACCAAGGAGACATTGGACTATTAGTTCACAATGGAGGTAAGGAAACATGCTACTGGAATGCAGGAGATCCTTAGAGTGTCGCTTGGTATTACCCTGTCCTGCTATCCAGGTCAATGGGAAACTATAACAACAGAATCCAGGCAAGACAACAAATGTCTCAGACCATTCAGGAATGAAGGTGTGGGTCACACCTCCAGGGAAAGAGCCAAGATGTGCCGAGGTGCTTGCTGAAGGCAGAGGGAATAAAGAGTGGGTAGCAGAAGAAGGTAGTCCTAAATACAAACTATACCATTAAGAATATGTTTGTACATAGTTACACATGCAATAAAATGATATGTTTGTTACTCTGTTATTCATCAAGTAATAGAATACTGATTGACTTAACATTAGGGCTTAAAGTAACTGTTTTTGTTTTCCTTATACTCTGGGGAATAACAGTACTGCATTTTCCATTGTACAAAGATTAGTTATGTTAGTTGGAGTTGTCACCTTGTTATTGTATTTATTTGGAGATTAAGTATGATGTAAGTAGTCAGGTTTGGACATCAAATTGACAAGATGTAGACTAGTAACAGTTAATTTGAATTGTCAACTTGATTGGATTAAGAGATGCCAAAGATCAAGAGGCATTGTCAAAGAATGATTGGCATATATGATAGCAAACTCAAGTGCAGCCCCTCCCTAAGTGTGGGCAGCACCATCCAAAAGGATGGTGGCCTGGATGGAATAAAAGTTGGAAGAACAAGGAAGCAGAAGCAGATAGAAGCTCAAATCTTCTTGAATGGGTCTTAATTGTGCCTGCGATCACCTGAAGCTATCAGACTCTTCCCTCCTTCACTCTTTCAAAGTGATCTCTGCCAGTGAATTCTCCAGGGAGTTCCCAGAAGCCTTTGATCTTGGGTTGGGGTAGCATCTTTGAACCCTCTTGTTCTGAGGCTTCAACCTTTTACAGTGTGCAGCTACTGGTTCCTCCAGTTCTCCACCCTACAGATGGTCATAGTGCACGCTCCAGCTTCTGGTTCTGTAAGCCAATCTAATAAATTTATTTTTCATAATCATACTTCCTGTTGATTTTGTTCCCTAGGGAACCCTGATTAATACATTGTCACCTCCTTATGAGAATGGCTAAATTAAGAACAACCAGCTGCCACAGCCCTGCCACCACCGGAGGTTTATTCTCAGGGTGCCACCACTTGCTGTAACTGCTACCTGGAGATCTACTGCCAGAGTGCATGCAGGTTTGGTTGCAGGCGGCCACCTCCATCTTGGGACACCAGCCAGGACCTGGGGGACCAGGGTGCCTTTAGGTTTGCTGCCACCGCCATCTTGGGATGCAGCAAACTTTGGAGACACTGACCAGGACCAAGAAGTCCAGTATTGACGTGCCTATGGGTTTGGCTACAACTGAGGTCTTCCTGCTGGGAGTGCTAGTGACCACCATCTTACTGCTTCATCCCAGGGTCACCCCTTTGTGTGAGTACACCCCTGGTGGTCTCAGCAAATTGGAACATCACTGAGATCTTAAGGCTGCAGTGAGGTAGAGCCTGTGATGTCTGAAGCCCAGATCTGTCACATAGTGACTGAAATGTCTTGGATCAGTCTGGGCCAGACGGTCCTGTGAAAAGTTGGAGAATTTTGCCCAGGGGAAGCACAGGTTGGAGAGACTGGAGAGAGCCAGGCTCTCCCAAGTTCCACGGTCCTGAAGCACTCAGGGACGGATGGGGCTGGCTACATCAGGTTGGAGGGTTGGAAGATGGTGTGAGGTCATCTTCCTATCAGCTCACCCATCCAGGCAGTCCACCACCCACCAGACTAGAACTCCTCTCTTTCACTCTTTTCTATTAATTTTTATTTCTATCTTCTCTCCTCCCTCAATGGAATCACATCACTACTTCAGTTCGTGCTTTGTCCACCATTTGAAATTATGAACCCTTTTAGCAAACTTACTTTTTTATACTGTAGACAATGACTATTGCTATCTCTAAGAGACTCACCTCATAGGCAAAGACATCCACAGACTGAAGGTGAAGGGATGGGAAAAAACATGTCACTCACATGGACTGCGTAAATAAAAGCAGGGATTTCCAAACCTTCATATCAGATAAAGTGGACTTCAAGCCAAAAGCCACAGTTAATCAGAGGGACCAAAAAGAACATTTCATACTGCTTAAGGGAATTTTACATCAAACATAGTGATCATAAATATTTATGCGCCAAACAATGGAGCACTTATATACATCAAACAAACCTACCTCAATTTCAAGAATCAAACAGACCACAACACAATAATACTGGATGACTTTAACACACTGCTCTCACCACTGGATAGATTCTCCAAACAAAAACTAAATAAAGAAACTATAGAACTAAATAATACAATCAATGATTTAGACTTAAAAGACAGAATACTTCATCCATTAACGAGTGAACACACTTTCTTCTCAGCAGCACACAGATCCTTCTCTAAAACAGACCATATCTTATGCAAGAAAGCAATAATTAGCATATACAAAAAATATAGATAATAACTTACATTCTATCAGATCATAATGGAATAAAATTAGAAACCCAACTATAAAGTAAAAAACAGAATATACTCAAACACCTGGAGACTAAATAATATACTACTGAATGATGAATGGGATAGCAGAAGAAATCAAGGATGAAATAAAAAATACGGGGCTCAGTTGGTAGAGTGCTGGTCTCACATGCATAAGGACCTGGGTTCAAGCCCAGCAACACACCACAAAAAAAAAAAAAAAAAAAAGAAAAAAGAAATAAAAAATACTTTGATGTAAATGAGAATCCCAATACAACATATTAAAATCTCTGGGATGCTATAAAGGCAGTACTGAGAGGAAAGTTCATTATATTGAGCTCATTCATTAAAAGATTAAAAAGTCAATGAATAAATGACCTAATATTAACACCTCTAAGCCCTAGAAAAAAGAGGAACAAATCAACATCAAAAGCAGTAGTTAACAGGAAATAATTAAAATGAGAGCTGAAATCAAATGAAAGAAACAATTCAAAAAACGGACAAAACAAAAAGTTGGCTTCTTTGAAAAAATTAAGTTGATAAACCCCTAGCTAGAGTATATATAGAGAAAACTCAAATTACTAAAATACGTGATGTTGGGCTGGGGATGTGGCTCAAGCGGAAGCATGCTCGCCTGGCATGTGCAGAGCGCAGGGTTCGATCCTCAGCGCCACACAAAAATGAAATAAAGATGTTGTGTCCACCAAAAATTTAAAAATAAATATTAAAAAATTTTTCTCTCTCTAAAAAAAATACGTGATGTAAAAGGAAATATCATAATGGACACTACTATAATATCAAAGATAATTAGAAGCTGTTTTGAAAAGTTATGCTCCAATAGAAAATCTTGATGATATCAACAAATTTCTAGGGACACATGATCTACCCAAATTGAATCAGGACATACATAATTTAAACAGATCAATTTCAAGCAATGAAATAGAAGATGCCACCAAAAGCCTACCAATCAAGAAAATCCCAGGACCAGATAGATTCTCAGCCGAATTCTACAAGACCTTCAAAGGAGAACAGGAACTGCTCACAAATGCAACGGCCCGGATGAACCTCAAGATAGTTATGCTCAATAAAATAAATTAGACCAGAAAGAATACGTTCTACATCATTTCACTTATCTATAATTCTAGAAAACAAAAACTTACTCATATGAGGGAAATTAGATAAACCACTGTTTGGGGAAAAAGCGTTTGTTTTTGGTATAAAGCATAAGTGAGGCAGAGGGTCCAACAGAAACTTTGGAGAATAAATGCATTCACTGTTTTGATTGTATTGTGGTTTTCCAGGGTATATACACGGCAACACTTGCAAAGTTATATATCATATTTGTAGCCTTATATCAAGTATACATCAATAAGCCTGATTTTTAATTTGCATCTTTTAAAGAAAGACCAGAATCCAAGTTTTCTTTCTTCTTGTGCAACTATAAAATTGAATAATTTCACCTTTCTTGAACCAAAAATCACATTTAGAATTTTTAAAACAGTATTTCAGTGAAATAGTAAATTTACTACATTAAATATTAGCCAATATTCAAACACATTTTAATACGCATTTATAGAAAATTTCATGAAGTGCCAATGAGTAAATATTTATCAATCCTAAAATATGCCAAAGGCAGCCATAAAAACTGTTTAGAATCCATACTGATCTGCAAAAATTATAGTTTCTTCTATACGCCTTATTATAACATGAGAGCAACACCAATCAAAAACTCAAAATGCCAACCTAATAAACTTTTCAGAGCTCTAAGAATATAATGTGTTGGTTGATTTAAAAAAATAAAAATAAAAGAGCAAAGATATTCCATATTGGTTCTTAGGGGAAGGTTGGCATAGAGTCAACAAGAATGAGAAAAATAACATAAAAGAAAAGCTAACCTGAGGTTCAAAACAACAAGAAAAAAAAGTAGAGATACAGTAAAATTTCAAGAAGTCAGCCTGTTTAGGATAGAAAAAACTTGCTACAAATGAGATTATCATTAATTGACATTTAAAGACCATAGCAAATATAAATAAAATAAGTCTCACCCCAGGTAGAACAACAGCTCCGAGTCCACCTTTTAATTTGGACCTGCCTCTGCCACCTCGTCCTGACAGGCCTGCACCACGAGGCCTCCGCTTGCCTGGGAATCCAGAGCCCCGGCCCTACATAACAGATGAGGGTAAGTCAACACTCTGGAAGAGCCCAAAGAAATGTTTAGATCCAAATGTGAGATACAACATTAAATTCAATGTTACACAGATACTTGCCTCTCTTTTATTCTGATTAGATGAAACATAATAAAAGATAAGTCTTATGTACCCTTTATGTATTCCACAACTTAAAACTTAAGTATAAAATATTGATATAATGTTAGAATCAAAGGTTGTGCCTTTTCTGTGTGTGCATGTTCTCCCTCAGCAGGCCTTGGCATTACTTTTTCATCTCCTGTTCCTACATTCTGCATGGCTAGCAGAGCCACACCTCATCCAGTTTTTTTTGATGTACAACATTCATATTCAATGAAAAATAGGTAGAAGGAAAGACTCTGGATAACTGGTCTCTCAGGGATAATAATAATATCTAGTGTTTATGGAGTAGTTACTATGTCCTGATCCAAGCACTTTTTACTCTCAATGAACCCACAGAGGAGATGCTTGTTTTATTAACCCCACTTTGGAGATAAATGTAATGAGATCTAAAAACTTCAAGTTACTTGTCACAGGAGCAAAGCTGGCTCCAGTCCCTATTTTTAAACTAGTATTCTGCACTGCTACTTTGCACGAAAGTTCATTATTGCTAGTGTAAAACTGTATTCTTACTGTCAAAATTAAGTCAATTTCCTAGATTATTCATAGCTATCCTATGAAGTGAACATGTCAGCTTCATTTTACCATAGTATTAAGGGGGAAAATTATTTAAAGATTATGGGAAAACTGAAAAAAGGGTTAAAGTTTTGCTTTAAATAAACTTAAAATGAGAATTATTTATTGGACATTTTACTCAACACATGAAAAAGTTCCTATGGGAAAACATGTTAAATTCCCTAGTGTTTTAAAAATGTAAGTACCAGAGTTTGGGGTCCCCCCCACCTTGTTTATTCTCAGACTTATGTATTATTCCTGGGGGGAAAATGGCATTTATACAAATACATATATTATGTACACTTAAAATTGTTAAAATAATCAGAAAAATTCTTTCTGATGTTTTCCCCTAATGAATTAAATAATACCTCTTCAACTGATGTCACTTGTCAGATGTGCTGAACTCATTTCTCATTTAGAATAGTTTCCAGTCAAAACTGATGGTGATGTTGCGAGAATAACATACACACACACACACACACACACACACACACGAACAAAGGCAAGGAAGGTTATTTTCCCCTTTGATTTTAATTAATAGAACTGCCTTCCAGGTTTCAAATTGTCTCTCCTTGTCTTCTCTTACTCTGTCTCCCCTAGGTCCTCTGAGACAAAGGTCCATCAGCTTCTTTGAAAAGGGATGGACAGGAAGAGGTTGGACTGGAGAATTTTTTGTAAAAGTAGTATAGAAGATTTCATTGAAGTTAAAAAGCACTAATTAAAAACCAGGGCAACAGTCATCTCTGAATTTATTTTCCCTAATGTCAAATAATGCAGATAAGAAAGTATACAAAAACTAACAGCATTTGCTGTAAAACTGTCAAACTAATCATCTTTTACATGCTCAAAACAAATATTTATACTTAAACACTTTCCAGTATCTGGGTAAGTTAAAAAACAGTTCTGATCATGATAGAAAATAAAGTACAATCGCTGAAATCCTTCATTAGTCTAAATATTAAAGACTTATTCCAAAATTATATAAAATATAGAACATGAAAAAAATTACATTCTCTACCCAATTATATTTCAAGTTTTGAGATGACTGATATCGTTTCAAATTGATGTTTTCCCTTCAAAATGTATCATTAACTTACTTCAAGGACTAGAAGAATCATCCACCAATGGCATGGAAAAAAGCTCTATGATTCTGAGGTTAACACAATGAAATCTGACGCAATTCTGATACTTCTCCTCCCTTAATACATAATAGATTAATGGAGCTTTTTTTCCCCTCTGTTCTTTTCTAAGGAACAGAAATGTTATGATGTCATGAAGAAACGAGTCCTTGATCACGGAGTGACCTGTGTGACAAGGACTTCCCCCTTACAGAAACACTGCCTAGTAACTAAAGGAGTCAACCATAAACAGAGTCACTAAAAATTACACTTGTAGAACTACAATTAACTCTCATATTCTAGATCTTACAATGAAAGCATATTATTTCTTTACGTTAAGAAATTTTAAGATTTAAAAAGTAGCTCTGAAAGCTAAATCTAGAAAAGACAGGTTTGATTCTTAACATCCAATAGGACAAAACAAACCAGAAAGAAATGATACATGAATGTAAATGCAATTTTATTTACCACTTTGATGCTCCAAATGGCACTGCCAGGAAGCTGCCTGGGTTTAAAAATTTCCCGACCTTCTGAAATGTCTGGGGACCAGGAAGGTGGGCTCACTGTATTATGGGTACTCCAAGCCCCCTAGGATATGGCAGGTGAGAAAATAGATGTATAAAACTTAGCAACATAAAAGATCAAAGCCAGCAACTAAGGAATCTTAGAACAGCAAAAACAAATGCAAACGTATGGAAATTTAGGACATATTGCTTCAAGATAGGGAAAATAAACTTATCACAGTGACTTCATACTTATATGTTTGCAGCTATAATTTACATTAAATATTTTTTCTGGTTGAAACATCACTATAATAAGACATTAAAAATTGAGGTTTATATGACACCAACAGTGACTCATAAACTACAATAATAGCACACAAAAAAGTCAATCACATGAAGAATTAATATAAGAACTATTTGGAGATATTTTCTTCTGTCAAGTATAACTGTGCTGAAAATGTCAAACTGCTAACATCAAAGAATGTGATATCCTATTAAAACCAAACCAGTAGGCCAAAAAATGCAATCAGAAACATGAGTGATCAATAAATGTATACACTTGAAACCATGAAATGTTAGTATGTAACCTTGAAA
This sequence comes from Marmota marmota marmota, assembly GCF_001458135.2. NCBI lineage: Eukaryota > Metazoa > Chordata > Mammalia > Rodentia > Sciuridae > Marmota > Marmota marmota. The sequence goes on along the minus strand of NW_026000164.1, from coordinate 1,965,690 downwards.
TGCAAATAACAAAATCTTAGTGTTTAGTAACACTTCCTTCAATGGTCATTAGTTGTAAATTTTTATTTTTTATTTAGTAGCATGAATATCTTATAAATAGGGACAAAATTTTATGAAAAGTGAGGAAATATTCAAGCAAATTGTCCTAAATTTGCAAATTAAAATGCCTAAAGTACCTAATAAACTACATGGGAAATAGTCTTAAAAAAAAAAAAAGGTTAAAAAAAACCAAAAACTAAGGCATTATACTTCCAAGTAAGCAACACTCATCAATAATCTAGAATTAATCTGATGAAGATGATAAAGAGCATAAAGAAAAATGTTTAAATTTTCTCCAGGAAAGTAACTTTCAGAGAGGGAAAAAAGAAAAATCAAAACAACTAAGAACTTATTTTGTATTTGGTAATTCAATGATATGTGCTATTAACTTTAATAATAACCAAAACTAAAGACATTGTTCACAGTACTTACCAGGTTTCTAGATTACCAAACTAAATAAATAAGAATATCATTAATTACATAAAAATGACACATGAATTAAAACAAGAAACACGAGTTTTGACTATTTCACTTAGGAAGAAAGATGGTTAATGAAGTAACAGTGTTTTGAAGGAAAAAAAAATAACATAGGAGGGAGAGACTGGTTTCATTTTTAATTCATAAACTATAGCCACAACCATTTTAAGCCCATTCAACACATTATCTCCAGCACAAACTACTGTTTGGTCTTCAGTCATATTCTGGGTTTTTTCCCAGACCATCCAATCTCTAACCCAGCTTTTTCCACACTCAGCTTACCAGAGACACAACCACAACATGAGAACCACCTTGGATGAACCTTCAACTGTGTCTCTGTTGCCTTCCCTACTGTGCTTGTTCAGAGACTCTGGTAATCACTATACAGCAAAAGCCCTTTCTATTCTTATTTTAATCAAGCCCTGACATCTGCACACAGCTCTGCTGCATTTTGTGGCAGCAGCACATTCACAGGTCCTGCCCACCCTGCTGATCTTTCTCCATCTCATATGCATATTCTTCCTCCACCTGACTCCTGAAGTGCTAGAGCTTCCCAGGGATGAAGCACAAATTTTAAACAGTATCATCCTCTTCCCACCACTCCTTCAATCCAGTCATCACCAAGACCAGAACCTCTGAGCTTTGTCTCAGGTCTATGCCCTGCACTGCCACTGCCAGCAGCCTCATGATGGCTCCCACCCTCTTACCCCACCCCATGCAACCACCCACTAGGTTTTATACTTCCTGCCCACTGAGGTCTCGTCCAGTTCTTCGCCCCTGGTCCATCTGCCCCCAGCAGCCAGAGGAAGTTTCCAGAAACATAAGTCTCCTCAGTGCACTGGAATACAAACCACCCTCATCCTCATCCTATGGACAAATCTCCCTGCTGGTAAACCAACCTAGCTACCCGGGCTTCCTTGCTGTCCTTTAAACATGCCTAGCTCTTCCCAGTCATGGCCCAACAGACTCAGAACCCTTTGCTACTCCAGCTCTCCATGGCTTCTGCTCCTGCTCCTCCTCCTGCAGGTCAGGCATTGAGCACTGCCAGTCCAGCAGGCCTTCCTCAGCCCTGCAAATAAGCCATCAGCAACTTCCCTCACCACATCTGTGGCATCACCAACTGGGGTGTCTCACTGCTTATAACATTATTTAGTTGCACAGAAAGCTGGGGCAAGAGATAATTAACTTTACTTCTCTCAATATTTCCACTGGCTTTTCTAGGAGGATATGAGTGCTCATCTCAAATTTCTTTTGGTATATCTTTTAGTGTGATGTCTGTAGACCATTCTCAAGATACATAATAAAAAGTCATACTCTAAGATAAAAATAATACTGATTTTTTTCATGAATAAGAATTTTCTGGTGATTATGTATTATTCATCACAATTTAAAAGTTAGCTTTGATGCAAAACTATATTTCATTTCCAAAAGCATTTACATTTCATATAACATGGATAAACCAGATGAAGGGCTTTATAGATCAAGAATGTTTGGATGCCATTTTGGTGATAACTAGGAAACTACTCAACTGCTACGAAGAATTTATATAATAAAAGCTTGGGTAATTACACTATGAATTTTAATAAGTATATTATCATAAGACATTGGAAGACAGATTATGTGCAATTTTATAGGAACTAAAGAAAATTATGATTATATATACATATTTTGACAAAGAAGAAATCACCTAAAATATTCTTTAAACCTTAAAACCGAAATACAGTTGTAATTATCAAACTTTAGTTATAAATTATCCCTCAGATCTAAGCTTTGATCAAAAAGAACTTGCATAACCATTCAAAAAGGTCAGCCCCATCTGCACCGTATGTGCTCTGCAGTGGCACAGCGGCACCCTGTCCTGGCCCTGCTCCACAGCACTCACCCTGACCAATCTGGAGAAGAAGCCATGCTGTTTTTGTTCTCTGCTAAGTTTTCTGTTCAGCAGCTATTCAACACTTTTTTTTTTTTCCTTCTGATAATCTACTGTCTTTTTTTGCATGAATGTATATATGAATTAGTTCATCAGTAAACAATGTACTATACTATAAAATACACTAATCCTACCAATAGTATCTTGAGCCCTCTGACTGCTCCTCAATTCACTTGGAATACAAACCACCCTCATCCTCATCCTATAGACAAATCTCCTTTGTTTTGGATTTCCTTGCACATTAAAAAAAAAAAAAAAAAAAGGCAATCTATCCCAAGGTACTATATATATGTTCTTAAACTACCAAAGGGTTAATATGATTAACCCTTATATACCCAAGTTCAATTCTGCAAATATGTCAAAATGTTGATAGGAAAAGACATACATAGGCTGAAATTGAAAGGTTGGAAGGAATCATATCACTCATATGGACTTCGGAAACAAGCAGGAGTGTCCATACTCATATCAAATAAAATAGATTTCAAGCCAAAGTTAATCAAAAAGAGATAAAAGAGGGGACACCTATCATCAACTACTGCTTAAGGGAACCATACACCAACAAGACATAACAATCATAAATATTTATGCCCCAAACAATGGTGCAGCTATGTTCGTCAAACAAACTCTTCTCAAGTTCAAGAGTCTAATAGACCA
>NW_026000164.1:1952719-1962136 GCF_001458135.2 Marmota marmota marmota | reverse complement strand
GGTAGAGAGAGAGGAGGGGAGGGGAGGGGAGAGGTGGGGAGGGGGGAGGGTGGAGGATGGGAAAGGCAGCGGAGCACAACAGACACTAGGATGGCAATTTGTAAATCAATGGATGTGTAACTGATGTGATTCTGCAATCTGTGTATGGGGTGAAGGTGGGAGTTCATAACCCACTTGAATCAAAGTGTCAAATATGATATGTCAAGAAATTTGTAACGTTTTGAACAACCCACAATAAAAAATTAAAAAAAAAAAAAACAAATATGTCAAAATGATTGATACGGGAACATTAAAATAGGTCAGAAATCATAGAGTTTATGTATATTATTGTAACTGCTATGATAAAATGATTAGGATATATATTATATGAGTTTTCATAGGTGTTCCACATCTGGGAAGATGAGACAAAATATGTTACTCCAAAAGGTATAATCAGGAGACTATAAATTATAGAGAGCTAAATAGAATCAATTTACTACAAATCCTAAAAATTTTTTAAAATACCATCTGGCAGAGACTGAATTAGTTCTGAAGAATAAATATTTAACCTCAAAAATTATTCAAAGTTAGCATTAACCTTCTTTCTCCTTGTGGCCAATAAATTGCAGGTAAATTTACCAACCAAGTAAGTACGTAGGAATCACAAGTCTATGGGGTAGAAATCAAGATAATGGCAAATATGACCAAATCTCTATTAAAAGTCAAATTCTACTGCTGGTTGTTAAATGTAACCAATGTCACTGCTAGAGTCCAAGACCACCTTCAGTTTTAGGAGCAGCCAGAGGCGATCTGGTGCCTCATGGGCAACTTCACACCTTTAAGTCCAGCCTGTACCATCACCTCCCCATCCCAACATTCTCTGCAAAGCCAATACGATTATAAAACACCCAGCGAAACTGAAAGGAAAGTAAAAACAACTAAAAAGGTAGAGAAGAAAGGGAGATAACAGTAAAAAAAACAAACAAACCATAAGAGTTTGTCATTTGCCTTTTTGGTAAATACATTCACTCACATCTAGACCTCATTTTTGTGTCTTACATATATTTTTTTTAACATAAAAAAGTCTCAAATACTGAGTTCAGTATTAAACAGAATGAGAAATCATACCTGATCTTAATTTTATGACACTATAAAAGTATGAAAATAGCCATCAGCCTTGGCCTTCAATTATTTCAGAATATAAATGTGGTCAGTACTAGCAATGGTTTCAGCAACGGCTTTAGATACACCTCTTAGGGCACAAAAATGTCTTTAGTTTTACACTCCAAAGGACTGGACTTTTTTAATGTTTAAATCAATGGCTTCCTAATGGTTTGGACAAGTGCTTATTGGACTTTAGCAAGCATGGAATCTTTTTAGAATAAATGTTTTGACTTAAGGTGGAGCCAGAGAGTACACCCCCCAGGTCACAAGGTCTGAGTGGCAAAGGCTCAGGCTTCACACCTCCAGAAGCCTACAAACCTGCAGGGGTTTCCTCAGCTCCCTCTGCTTTCTCAGTTATCCTGTGGTATCCTCTAGTACAGCATGTATCACCCATCCTGCATGTGACGGGCTATTTAGAAACTCTAAAAACATACACAACCATTATGGGGCTTTGAATTTGGGAAGCCTACAAATCATATTTACTGTTACAAGCATGTTACACAGTCAAGGACAGGAGTTGTTTTCACTGGTGAATTCCAGCACAGTCATTCATCAATCCATTTGATTTAAGGACTACCACTCCAGAGCTGCATGATACACAATTATACCCTTCTTAAGTATCCATTCTCACAATTATTATCTGCATTATTCTGCAATTCAAGAATTACGAGTATTTAATCATGCCAAGTGCTTTATATGTATCATCATTAAATTCCAACAGAAAACCACATGCTGTCCTTCTGTAGATGAAGAAATTAAGGCACAGTTTCACAAAGTAACTGGCTAAGCATCACATAGACAATACTGAGAGGATAAGGGTTTGGATCTAATAAGTGAGCTATGAAAATTTTCAGCTGGATGTATTAATCTTTCCAAGTATCAATTGTTAGCAAAATTTTTGGAAATTTTGATGTAAACAAACATTTCTAAAAAGTTACTTTTTAAAAATATAGCATTGTATTTAAACCAGAATACATGGGGAAATCACCAGTCTCAGCCATGAAGCAGCTGACATGTTCCCCAGGGAAGGTATGTCTGTTCACTAAGGAACCCTTAATAGGTCCTAGGATAATGTATCCAACAGGGTTGGGAAGGTAGCTCAGTGGTAGAGCACCCTGGGTTCATTCAACTACTAGTTCTTCAAAACAAAAACTCAAAACAAAGCAAAAACCTACTACATACTTCTTTGCTAAGGTATGTGTATTTACAAACTAGGTATTTACCCTTTTAAGTATCCAAGAATGGACAATTAAAACTATCCAGGGAAATTTTCCTTTTCAGAAATATATAATGTCGGTTATAAAGGCCATGTTTTAAAATTCAATCTTTCAATTGAAAATTAGATTGAAATACACTTATTTCATTTAAAATCTGAATATGAAACAACTTACCCAGAACTGAATCTCTCCTCACTCAGACAGTATGATTTACAATCTAGTTTTAATTTTAAAAACAAAAATAAACCTCAAAAAACTTCAGTTCTAGCCGGGCACAGTGGTGTACGCCTATAGTCCCAGCAACTCAGGAGGTTGAGGCAAGAGGATCTCAAGTCCCAGGCCAGCCTCGGAAACTTAGCAAGATCCTGTCCCAAAATAAAAAATAAAAAGGGTTGGGAAGGTAGCTCAGTGGTAGAGCACCCTAGGTTCATTCAACTCCCAGTTCTTCAAAACAAAAACACAAACAAAGCAAAAACCTACTACATACTTCTTTGCTAAGGAATGTGTATTTACAAACTAGAAACAATGTCTACTACTATTAAATAAGCTGCTTATTTGCAATTGTTAACAAAACTATAATCCCCTATAGCTCATCTTTCTGGGGTCCTGTTTTTTTCTCACAGAAATAGATGATGAAACTGATACATTAATTTGAAACAGTTCACCTAAAATGCTATTGCAGTACCCAAGTATGTTATTAACACTCTGGTACATAAGAAGATTACATAAATTCATGAAAACAAAAAAAACCAGTTTACAAACGGGAAAGTAGTTATGATCTGCTTAAGTACTACCTTTAGAAACTTATTACATTGAAGAAATTTCACCTTCTTTATGAGAACACCTCATATTATATAATAACAGAACTTACGCAAATTCCTAAGCTTTCCATATATAATATATATTACCAAGAAGAAATGGCAGAAAGTAAAGTTCAAAAATAAAGAATTCTTAGAATTTGACTAAAAGTTATAAAAATATATTACCTTTGATTCATTTTATAAAATCATCTTAAAATGTTTACTGTAAATCATTTAAAAATTCATAGAATGTTTACAATAGATTTTTCAGGAACACCACGAAAGCAATCAGTACATGAGAGGTCTGATATAGATTGCAGCTATGTGGCTTACATTTGTCTCAGAATTTCCAAATGAACGGATAAATACAATTGTGAAATGAGACAAATGGAATAGAAGCTGAAATATAAACCAATATGATTTGATATTATCATTTTTAAAAATTTCCTTCCTGATTTGTAGAGCAGAGAAAGGAGAAGGGGGTGGGGCACGCTAATGAACTGAAAAAGAATTTCATGCATAAAGGATTTTGTTGGGATGAACCATACGGCTATATATAATTATAATGGTCAAAAAAGAAAATAAAACTTCCTATTTTCCACCACTTTTTAAAAGAGTTTCTTATGGTATCATATTTCATGCATGGGGTGGGGGGGAAATCCAGTAAAACAACAAAAAGCAGTACATTTCTCTAATTCAGGATTCCACTTCCATCCAGGGTTAAGGTCAAAGACAACCTCAGAGTCTGTGTTTGAACTGGTCTAGGGTGGGGCCATTACAATGATGATTTAATTGAGAGTGGGGGTATTTGGTGATACTAGAGACTGAACCCAGGGGGACTCTACCACAGAGCTATATCCTCATCCCCAGCACTTCTATTTTGTTTGTTTGTTGCTTGGTTCTTGAGACAGGGTCTCACTAAGTTGCTGAGACAGGCCTTGAACTTGCAATCCTCCTGCCTTGGCCACCCAAGTTGTGGGGATTACAGGCAAATCTCATTGCTCCCAGCATTAAAATGAAGCTGTAAAAGCTGTACAGATTCAGCTTTACTTGCCTAAAGCCAACTTGAATGGGAACCACCATGACTGCCCCTGAGTAATGAGGCTGCTTTTCCTGCAGTTTCCAACACACTATGAATAAACAAACCATTAGAGTGTTCCATGGAGCTTTGCCACCAGACCCTGGCATCTCCAGCCCCAGCAATGTGCCTGATTATCTACGATGTTTTGCAGGTACATTCCAGGTATGAAAAAGTCCTCATTTCTATTCTGCCCTTTCTGAATTTTAATATTTATTTTTTAGTTTTTTCGGCAGACACAACATCTTTGTTTGTATGTGGTGCTGAGGATCGAACCCGGGCTGCACGCATGCCAGGCGAGCGCGCTACCGCTTGAGCCACATCCCCAGCCCTATTCTGCCCTTTCTGTAAGCTTCCTGCCTCTGATTCAAATGGCTGGGATCTACCTGATCTACAGCCACCCAGGACCACATTTTTCTAAAAATCTAATAACTGTACTCCATAGTTCTGGATCTGTCCTCCTCTTTCTTCACCCTCACAGCATCTAGAGACTGTTCTCACACACTGGGATGAAACTGTTCAAGAACAAAAGCCCCTGCATATCAACCCCTCCCCCCCGTATTGCTGCAGGTAGTAGGACCAATAACCACTTTTTTAAATCCTAATTAAGATTTACCTATAAAAATACTGAAAAATGATATATTAAAGTCTTCATAAATGCTTAACTTAAATTAAATACAACTGGTTCACTAGGACAAATTTGCATGTTATTGATCCCCCTAATTTCCTTGTCCTACTGTCTAATTTTTCCTCATCTTTGTAAAATCCTGTGTATGAAAAGGGGGTTGGGAGGGATCAGAAAACAAAAAGAATCTTATTCTATGAACAAGCATCAGAATAATTTGTTACTATTCCTGTAATCAGGAATACACATTAGAGATATATCCAAAATATCTCAGAAGAAAATAAGCATCAGGATTCTCACTAAATAGCAATGGAAGTTTTACATATAAAAGGTAGGACATAAAACACTAAACTTCAACACTAAACTACTTGTAAAGGAAAAAATCCTCTGTGGTTTGCCCTTTGATAACAAATTCCCAATGCTTGAGGTAAAGGTTCTCTTTCCTGTGTCAAACCTCTAGGATTCAGAAAAGACCCTATGCTGGCTTGTGTGCCTGGAATGTGTATCAGTAACTCAGACAGACACTTATTGTACAACAAATGGTCCAGAAGTGGTCTGGCTTGAAATGTCTCCTATGAGCCAATGGACAAAGTAGAATATTTCAGCTCACTCCTTAAACACAGTGAAATTGTAACAACATTCTTAGCTTATCTTAACAACATTCTTAGCTTATCCAGTATTTCTTCTAATTTCATCCAGAATTTGGTAACTGATGTTTTCATATTTCTCAAAATGCTTTCTCTAAGTAGCCACTAGTCATGTATGGCTACGAAGCACTACTTATATGGTGAATCAGAACGGAGAAGAATTTTTAAGTATGAATAAAACACAAAGCAGATTTCAAACAGTTGTCATAAAAAATATATGAAGTATCTTACTCGTTTTTACATTGATTAAGTGCTGAATATTTTGAATATGGTGTTAAAATACATTAAAATTAGTTGTCAGAATATTTAAAATCATACACGTGACTTGCGTTATATTTACATTGAACACTGGTTTATCCTTATACTAATTTATACCCCAGATAACATTCAATAATTTAATTACTATCATATCAAACTTTAAATCTTATTTCTAATCAAAGTATTATGCACTTAACTTTTTCTCCAGGAAAGTTCATAATACTACAAAATCAGTAAGATAAATAAAGATCCAACCATCATGAAACAGGATTTAATAGACTAAATTTACCATTCTTCAGATGGTGTTCACCACACTAGTGAAGACTAAAGAATAGATGACATTCAACAAAGCATGGAAATGCCAGTGATGCCAATCAAATAGTCAGAAACCAAAGCTTGCATCATAACCATTGTGGTGAAAATCCATCTCATATTTTTAGCCTACTACTGTCAAGAGTTTGTAAGTGAAACAATAAATTAAAGAGGAAATGTCAAAAAAAAAATTGTGTAACAGAATAACAGACTTCAGTATTTCCAATATACAAATGTCACTCCCATTATGTACAGAATATTATGGCCACAGGCTGGGGACGTAGCTCAGTGGTAGAGCATTTGCCTAGAATATTATGGCCCCAGTGCCTCAGCAATGGAAAGGCCATTTTATCTTATTCAATTCATACTCTCCATGGTAACAGCAGTAATGTTAGCAAGTCATGAAGCACCAAGTAAACACGTTTTTTTATATAACGAAAACCAAGATGGGAAAATTAAAAAGCTAAAAGAAGGGAGAACATAACTTCAAAATGCTTATGAGGTTAGCAGCATATGATGGCAGTAGTGATGAGATAGTGTCAACTAAGGTAGACTATTATCAGATCTGGGAACTGAAAGACAATACAACACAACCAACAAGAAATATTAGGATGTGGTTTATAAAAGATGGGATAAGCTGGGGAAAAAAATATGCACACACAGATACAATTATTTTGGAACATAAGTCAACAGAAAAAAATAGTCCTATTATATTGAATCTGGTTTCCCAGCTGTTATAAAAAGTCTCCACTAAGCAAAGAATTTAGTAAAATTTAACAGAAAAGTTCATGCTGCAGTATCCTTAAAGAATGAAAATATCTGAACTAAAAGTACATTTGAAATTCAAATTTCTGTTGCTAAACTTTTTTCAAAGTCAAAACGTTTTGAAAATAAAAAAATTAAAAAGAATTAGTTTGAGAAGAAAACTCTTAGAACAGAAATTCGTATGAAGAAAAATATTTAGAAAACAGTACATTTTTAAAATTGTTCAGTTATTGCATGTCTTTACCATACAGAGAAAGCTAAATCCCATGTGACACTTGGTCCTGATATAATTTATCTTCAGAGAATAAAATGTAGCTGGGATTCATTTAGAAGAGACTAATTTTCACATTAAAATAAAGCCAGATTTTTAAAAATTAGTTCTGTAACTCAAAAATTAGTTTATCAAGATTAATGTATTACCACCATAAAAGTCAAACTATAATTATTGAAAGCAATTTAAAAAATCAGACTTAAGCCTTCAAATTACTAGTATGACTGAACATATCCCTGTTTGATACTTTCTCAAAAAATTTTCAAAATGACAAGGTAACAATTGTGTAAATCAATAAATAATTCTTAGCTACAGTGTCTACATTTTGCCTGTCTCTCACTTAAAAAGAACTGTATCTCATCCCTAAAAAGTATCCTCACTACTTAAAACAACAATGAGAAAGAGTTCCCTTTACTTCTTGAAGAGCAACAATACAATTCAAGATTTCTCCCATGGAACTAATGAAATAAGTTGTAACTTGAAGAAAGGAAGGAAAGAAAAAAATTCCACAAAAGAGTTAGCAATAGAAACATCAAAATGAGCAACTCCCTGGCATGAAAAAACTCCGTCATCAATCTTGATGCTGATGCAGTTCAAGATGCATACACTAAAAAATATCAGTAAATAAATATTTTGGGAGAGAATACAAGTGTTAGTTACTGTATACTCAAAACTTCACTGTTACTTAAAGATCTACCATTACTGTGAGGACAGAACTAAAAAAGTTTGTAAAGTGCTTGGTATGAGAAACCATAACCAAAGAAATCACATTTGCATGTCCCAACTAAACTGAAATTACAAATGTGATCACTTTAATAATAAAATACAGTTTTCATTAACATCACTTTCTAAATAATGGTGCAAACATATGAGTCAACATCAATCTGAGTTCTACGTGGGGAAAGAAAAAGTAGCTCTCCAGAACAAAGCTATATGTGCACTCCGTTATTTTATCTAATTATTCCAACATCTTTTCTGTCAACATCATTAAAATCATCCTACCTGTTTGGATCTGGGTCTACCAGGAGAAAACTTTCTTTTGGTAATAGCTGGTTTACCCATGCCAATTTTGGGAGTGACTGAGATGTACGTTGTTGGCATGATATTTCCAGCAGAGGAACTGAGGGTCGGTGGGTACCCATGCAGCATGGCATGAGAAGGCAAGTCTGAAGCAAGGGCTGGAGAGGAAGACAAGCTTGCCTTGCTTGTTCCTGCTGATGATGAAAATGCTGCCACAGTCTCAGTTGATAACTTCACAGATTTGTCACCTTGACATGAACCCTCTCTGATACAACTCTCCACTGCAGGAGTCATTTCAAAGTCCATAAACCCAGGGGTAAATTCAGGATTTTCTTTCTGTTCTATTTTTTCTTGTAACCTTTCTATAACCAACTGTTCCTTAGAATTCAATGAAGTACTTTCCTCGCTTGAGGACACTAAGGCTTCTCGTGGACCGGTGATAGATTCAATGACCGAGTTTGGAAGCCTTGGTTCTTCTTTGGACTCCACCATCTTAGATTCCTCTAACAATGGCAGCTCCTTTTGCTGCACAGTGGTCTGGTGTGGGAGAACTTCATTGTTCTCTGTCACTTCCATTTTTTCATCATTTTGATCTTCATCTTGAATATGCATCACTTTGGATGGCATTTCCATTTTTTCACCACCAATTTCATGAGAAATCTCATTTTCCAATTCAGCATTCATTTTATTGTGGGATGACTCTACAAATCAGAACAAGTTATATTAATATACAAATTTATAAATGTCTATGAATTTATAAATATCTATGAATAGATATGAAATTCTTGGTTATATCACAAATTATATCATAAGGCATTCATCAAAAAAGCAATTATTAAGTTAATAAAAGAGAAAATACACAAGGGCTTGTGGATTAGAATCAATCACAGATCTTGTGAAAACATGGCTAAAATAGGAACCCCATAGCTTAAGGTAATTTCTGGTAAGAACAACCAGAGATTTAATTAAAAATATAATTCTATCATACATAAACAATGTTTTACAATATAAGCACTTACAAAAGGATAAAAATTACATAGGTAAAGTTATCATACATATTTGGCAGCTAGGAAAAAGAAGACCAGTGATACTGCATAACGTATCCAAGGTAAAAGATGAAGACTGGTCTAGAATGTAAAGATATTTTGCAGATAACTTGTTGTAGCAGACTCAAATGAGAAATGAGCACAGACAGAAAAGACTAACCAAGAAGACCCTTTTTTGCTTAGCAGCTGTACCTGCCAAACTACCCAAAACATACTTTAGATTTTTTTTTTTTTT
>NW_026000164.1:1944072-1951842 GCF_001458135.2 Marmota marmota marmota | reverse complement strand
GGAGGCAGTGATGCTGAGGATTGAACCCTGGGCCTTGTGCATGCGAGGTAAGCACTCTACCAACTGAGCTCCATCCCCAGCCCTGGACACAATGCTTGTTCTTCCTCATAATCATACCCAGAGACTAATCTTAGCAAGTCCATAAAACACATTAAATATTAGAAATACACACAGTTGCTTACTGATAGATTTTACATCAAAGTACGTGTACTAAGCCTTTAACCCATTTTTTTTTCTTTTGTTTTCTTTTGTGTTTTAGTGCCGGGGATTGAACTCAGGGGCACTCAACCACTGAGCCATATCTCCAGGCCTATTGGTATTTTTATTTAGAGACAGGCTCTCACTAAGTTACTTAGCGCCTCACTTTTGCTGAGGCTGGCTTTGAACTTGTGATCCTCCAAACTCAGGCTCCTGAGTTGCTGGGATTAGAGGTGTGCACTAACACACCCAACATAACACAGTCTTTCTTAAGAGTAGAGGTCCCAATTAGCATGAGCCCTAAGAGGTTCTATAAAGTAGGACTGCTGAAAAATAAAAGGCATTTATTCCAAATCCTTTAGAGGTAATTTTTAAATTACAATAATAAAGACACCATCTTCTCATTTACTACTTTGCCAATCATTGACTAAAATTATGTTCCTATACCAAAATAAAATCTCACTTCTCATTCCTGCTTCATTCAGACTCCAGTTGAGCACAGAGGGAAAACATCAAACAACATTGACACTACTAAACAAAACCCTTTAGAGAGAAACAACCCAGTGTCAACTCTTTTCCAAAAGAGAATCACTTAACCAAAAGATTTGGTTACAGTAATACGTATACAGTTATTGCAAAAAACCTCTGTGGGATGATTTATTTGAAAAGTTAATTCACAGGACAATTCTTTGAATCTGCATTAGAGCTAACAAAGGGATTATCTTGAAATTTGATCAAATGAAGTAGTTTGAATATACAGCTTACCCGAAATGAGAAGATCATCTGTATCAAGACTTTCTGGAGGATTATTTTTCTGCTGCTCTTCAGTGTGGACTTGAACTGGTACAAATAACATATTATGGAATCTCTAGCAAGGAACCAAAATTTCCCTACCATTGCTCTCTCAACAATAATTTGAACAAGAGTTATCTTACTGTGAAATGTCAATTTCCAATATAAGCACAAAACATACTATTACCAACTAGCATAGGAAAATAAAATTAGAAATCTGGTATGCTGTGTGAGATTTACAATAAATATTTCATATTATTCTTCACTTACATATTTATGAAGCATAATTTTTAATGAGTGTTGTTAAAGTATACTTAACAAATTAAAAAAAAAAACTAAGGCTTTTTATGTATACACAACCTACATAATTTAATATACGACTTAACAACCACCAAAAAATTTCATTTAAGTCCATGATTTAATTTAATAAGTAATTTTCTAACAACACAATCTCTCTCATTAATCACAGATCCTCAATTACAGTAACAGCTATTATCCATACTGCAAAAACATGAAATGTCATTGAAACACCTGCAGTTAAGACTGCTGAGATATTCTAATACAATAAATTTGTCTTTATCTCAGCATGTAATACCTTAAAATCGGCCATAGATCTAGTTAGCAATTATAATAACTAAAGAAAAAAATAAATTGCTTTTTAATGGAAATCGCCTAATTCATAAAAAGAATATGTACTTATTATTAAATCTAGATTATAGCTCAACTATATACATGCCCCTTCTCCTATTAATTTAGGTCAGAGATTATTTTTTCCAAAAAGTTCTTCTCTAAATAATTTCTTCACTGTCCATATCTTGGCTAAGTTTTATGCAGAATGCTCAGATTTTAGTAGACATTCACATATTCAACATACACATACATCTCTTTCAAAAAATAGAATACATTCCATCACCACAAACATGCTTACCATCTGGAACAATTCCAGGTGTGGATTCCTGATCAGTGACATCTTTATCAACTGCTTGCTCCAGAAATACCATCTGGTGATCTTCGGATCCTTCGATTTCCATTTCATTGTTATAATCTTAACAGAAAATTATTAATTCTTTAGTTTTGAATGAGTTTTTCTGTTTTATGCTTACTAGGTTAACAAATAACATGTTACAAAAGTAAATTATCACCAGAAATGCCACTAGTTTTTCTTTCTGAATTTGTTTTTGAACCAAATACATATTTTCATTTTTAAAGCATCAAAATTATAATGTAGTAAAAGTAACTGGTAAGTATTAATTAAAAGTATATTTTACAGACTTGTGATTGATATAGTTCAGTATTATACATGGCACTGGGTTTGAACCCAGCACTAACAAAGAAAAGTAAGTCTGTATGTACGTACTATACATTGAGATACATACATACACACTTAAGGTAACTGGCATTTTCTTATTTTTAAAGGTAGCCCACCACTGTATGCTGACAGCATGCTCGAAATAAAATTGTAGTGATTAAGATACTTGTATTAACCCCTTCTAGATGATAAAATAGAACCTTCATAAAAGTTGCCAATCATATTGATGAAAATGAAAAACAATCTAGTAAGCAGGTCTGTTTCTTTACCTTCTACTAAAAATCTTCTTATTGGGCTTACAATAACAGGATACCATTAAAATATGCTGTACCTGAACAAAATTTGGGGCTCAGGAGATAACTGACATTTATGAAGGATATTATAAAACCAACACTTGTTTTAAAGCAAGACATTTTAGATTATGAAGGGGAAAAAAAAACAAAAAACAAAAAACTAAGCTTCATGCCCACAGCTCAGGAAATGGTGGCTTAAAGAACAAAACTGAAGAAAAGCACACTAGACCTGGGATCCAACCATGAAGCTATGAAAGAATCTAGATTTTTCTTCAGTCATCCAATTCAGAGATGGCCAAAACAAGCACACTAAAGGTTAAGACAACTGATAACAACACAGGATCTGATGCAGAGGATCCAATCATTATGATTGGAGTGGCATGTTGGTGACCAGCTAGTACAACACTGTGAAGAAAACCCAGAATTCTTGAGTTCACCTGAAGTGAGTTCTGCCATCTCTACTCCATCTCCTGGCTGTAAGGGATCCATCTCAGCTTCTAAGTGTTTACAATACATGCAGATATACTCTTCTTTGAGCTGAGAGTCCAGTTCATGTTCTGTTGGCTTGTCACATTCTAAGTGAACCCATCTGCAGTGATAAGTATATTTAAATTAAAATGTCTAATTCAAACTCAAGTTAGTATCTAGGGAAAGGGGAGGCAAAGCATGAACAAAACAAACAAAACAGCTGCTCCTTCTTACCTCTTGCATATATTACAATGGAGCATGTCTTTCTGCAATTCTGGATTGTAGCACTTTCCACAGAAAGGACATAAATTATCCTGCTGTTGGTAACAAGTGTCACATATCAGGCAATTGTGATGCCACTGAGAACTAGATCGTGTGCCACACTCTACACATATTCTGCAATTCTAAACACCAGGAAAAATAAAAACAAAAACAGTATGTTATACATTTGTAATTCCAGTTCAAACGTAAACCTTTGAAAACATGTGGATTAGACATTAAGCTTTAATTTTCACAACATTAATTTAGGGTTTATGCTTCTGAAAAAAGCAATTTGTTTGGTAATGATATCTGATGTAAGTTTGCACTAAAACCTACAAGTAAATTTAAATAGGGGATGGGGACATCCAGGAAAATGTAAATGTGGAAAAAGGAAACTGAGATACAGCAACACAAACTTTGAAAATCAAACATATTCTATACTCAGTAAATAACTTCTGTGGAATAAGCCTGCCCAATCCAATGCTGGACACTAAACCATGCTATTCAAGTATTCAATTTGCTTCCTGGTAGCTTAGAAACTAAAAACAAAACTCTAACAAAATAGCTACTCCATATGACTTGCTGCTTGAAATTGTGAAAATAATCACTCCACATCAAAATTTAATGACAGTTCTTCATATTTTCAGAATAAAGAATAGCCCTATTCTAACCAAGGTAAGACTTCCTACGAAGTAGAAGGCCAGCCAAAGCTAAGCCAAAACCTTCCCTGGGCCTATGAGCTAGCCAGGGTACTAAAAATTCTGGGCACAAAGCTGGTAAATTGTGGAACCTTCACCCACCCTAACTTTTCAATCCAAAACATCAATAAAAAGGAACTATCTTTTCAAGCTGGTAGTACACTCACTCAAAAACAGATCACCAGGCACGGTGGCACATGCCTGTAATCACAGTGACTTGAGAAGCTGAGGCAGGAGGATCATGAGAACAAAGCCAGCCTAAGAAACTGGGAGAGACCCTGTCTCAAAATATAAAAAGGGCTGGGGATGTGGCTCAGTAGTAATGGTCCCCTGGTGCCAAAAAATAATGATGATAATAATAATAATAATATAGTAAAACAAAACCCACAGCAAACCCACAGGTCTATTAGCCTTACAAATTTAAATAGACGAAACTTACTGATGTAAAAATCCTAAACAAAATATCAAACAGATTCAGAAAACAATAAACTATGTCCATGTGGGATATATAAAAGAAATGCAAGGATTTTTAACTATTAGAAATATATATTAATAAAGTTTAGCACAGTAGGTCTGAAAAGAAAAAAAATATTAATTCAACAGATACTAAATAAAATTATTTGGGAAAAAATTAAAACGACTTCCCAATATAAATTCTTGAGAAAATAAAAAATGGGGGTGGGATGCTAAAGACACAGCTCAGTCACAGAGCTCTTGTCTAGCATATGCTAGGCCCTAGTTAGATCCTCAGCATGCAGTGCAGGGAAATGGGTGTGAAGGAAAAGCATACTTCAGCTCTAAAGGCAACAAATTATTCAATGGGGGAACACAAGAAAAATCCCCACTAAGGCAGGAACAAAGTAAGGATGCCTGCCATCTCTGCTACTACTTAATACGATTCTGGGGGCCAATGTAAATACTGAAACAAATGACAACAGAGGCCTGACATGAGGAAAAGAAATGTTTTTTATTCTATTTATAAATGACAAATAGTATACTTGGGAAATCCTAGATAATTTATCAAGATTAATAAAATAATTCAACAAAATAGCAAGATACACAATTAATATGCAAAACTTAATAGAATTCGCATTTATAAGTAACCAGTTAAAAGAGATGAGAAAATCCTACATATAGCTGCAACAAAATAGATATTTAAAAATGAACATAAGATGTTAAGTATCTATATGAAAGAAAATTATGAAACTCACCAAAGACACAAAACTAGACCAGAACAAATACAAGGACACCCATTGTTCTTGATTAGGAAATCTTATCATCATCATCTAAATGCCAGTACTCCCTAAATAAATTAACTAATCCTAACCTACATTCCAGAACCCTCACGTGGAAAGGGTTGGAAAGGAGGACACTACATGGAACATTAGATCAAGTGACAAAATAAAAACAAAATTACATTAGATGCAAATACAGTACTGATGAAAATTCATGAATTTCAAGAGAGTTCTATATTTATGTAAGAATATCCCTATTATTAAGAAATAGTGAAATATATAAAGAGCAGTGGAATACATGTATGTAACTTATTTTCAAATGGTAGACAGGAATTGACTGATAGACACACAGAAAGATAGAGGTCATGCACAATGGTAATTTTAAGAAGTGCTATCAATAGATGAATCTAAATAAATAGCATATGGATATTTTTATTTTTTCACCTTTTAGAGTTTAAAACAACTTTCAATTAAAAAAACAAAAAAACTTTTAAAATATACTAAACACAGGCATTCTTGAGAGAGAAATAGGGAAAAGAAACTGACCTGGCAATGACAATATACAACAAGGACCCAGAGAATCACTCCTGCTCTGGCCCAGAAGCAAGCAGCCCCTTCTTGATTGGCATCCCTAAGGGCATACCCTACTTGCCCCAGCATCTCCAGCTTCCACACCACAGTGAATTCAAGGCAGCCTGCCCTCAAATGTTAGGCACTAAAGACTACAGACAACCATGAAAGAATTTTAATATCAGAGGAAGAGGTCAGCACTCCTAACATTCCACACACAGACTTAGGAGAGTCAAGTAACTTGCCCAAGATCATGTACTGAGTAATGAGAAAACTCATAATGATTCTACAGAGTGCCTCCATAGAACAGAATTTAAAAATTAAGTATCCAATAGTATTCTTAACAATACAGTATATAATTCTGTCCATCCCAGAGAGAACAGCAAACTGTGACAGAGTACACCAAAAGGAAATCAGATGACAAGCTGAGAGACTGACAAGTTTCTACAGAAATTTTTCAAGATAATGAAAAACATAACAAAAAAAAATAATGAATTAAGAGTATGAAACAAGAACTACTCAGTTTTACAATCATTAAAAAGGCTGTAAAAAATTTCTGAAGTAAAAAACACTCCTCGTCTTTTAAATGGGCCTGACGAAACATCCATATTGACCAACATGTTCCAGGTGAAACTAATTATTTGTAGAACTACCACAGATAGCTTCTGGAGATAGACCAAATGAATGAACAAAAACAAAGATCCCAAAGCTTTGGGGGGGCAGACCCCCACACAGTAATTTTTTTTCTTCTATAATAATAAACTCAAAAAATTCTGGGGGAAAAATGTTTCTAGAATATAAAGTAGTCTGAAGGGAACAAATCTCTTTCAGCTGTATATGATTTCAGAAAATTGACAATTCTTTGTTTTTTCCATATTTTTATTGGTGAATTATAATTATAAATAATGAGCCATTATTTGGAATATAACCAAGACTCAAAAAAAAAAAAAAAAAGAAGAAGGTGAAGTTTGGGTTAACAGAGGAAACCTTTTTTGCAATAAAAATACAAGTTTTATGATATGGGTTGCAGTCAAAAAAGGATAAAGAAGGGAAAACAAAACCACCACCACTAAACCAGCACCCCACCATACCCACTCCCCCGCTAAAAAAGTTTTATTCAGTCCTTAAATGGATCTGACCAGAGACTGACAGTGGCCTACATGTTCCAGGCAAAATTAGCATTATCTAGTGCAGACAGCACCTGGAAGCAAATCTCAAGAATTAAAACAAAGACCCTAAAACTTCCAGGATGAAAAACGGATTTAAAATGAAGTGATTTTTTTTTTTAAAGTAAGATTTTTTGGGGGGAGGGGGGTAGAAAGTGAAAGAAAATTTATATTTCAACTTATATAATCATTAACGTTCATAAAATATGACCATGAATCACAAATCAGTACAAGAAGTGAACCGAAAACAGAAATTAAAAAAACAATTTTTTAAAAGTTTTTAAAATTTATTTATTTAAGAGAGAGAACTTTTTAATATTTATTTTTTAGTTTTCGACAGACACAACATCTTTGTTTTTGTATGTGGTGCTGAGGATGGAACCTGCGCCGCACACATGCCAGGCAAGCGCACTACCGCTTGGAGCCACATCCCCAACCCCTAAAAAAACAATTTTCCCTTAAAATTGCCAATCATTTAGATTAAAAACATCAATCTAAATAATAAGCTCTATCAAACCTTTCAAAACACACATTTAAAAAGATGCAAAGGATCCTAATAAAAAGATGTTAAAAGATAACATTCAGGGCTGGGGATGTGGCTCAAGTGGTAGTGCGCTCGCCTGGCATCTGTGCGGCCCGGGTTCGATCCTCAGCACCACATACAAACAAAGATGTTGTGTCCGCCGATAACTAAAAAATAAATATTAAAATTCTCTCTCTCTCTCCCCCCCTCCCCCTCTCTCATTCTCTCATTAAAAAAAAAAAAAAAAAAAAAAAAAA
>NW_026000164.1:1882956-1944054 GCF_001458135.2 Marmota marmota marmota | reverse complement strand
AAAAAAAAAAAAAAAAAAAAGATAACATTCAACTGGTGCCTATGTGCCCATAGAAAACAGCCTGTGGGTCGATATAAAACAAAGTAAAAGCAAAAAAAGTAAAGCAAAATATCTGGTCCCACTCACAAGAAAAAAGAAAAACAAGTGTTACATAGATAAAGAATGATTTTATACTAATAAAAAGCACAGTGTATTAACACTGGTCTGGCCTGTTTGCTAAGTAACAGCCACAAAATAAATGTTTTATTAAAATAGTGAAGGATACAGGGGCCAGGCTGTAGCTCAGTGGTAGAGTGCTTGCCTAGCATGGGTGAGCCACTGGGCTCAATCCTAAGCATCACATTAAAAAAAAAAAAAGTTATAAAATAAGTTATGATTCTTTTTTAAATAGTGAAGGATGCAAAAAAATTGATAGGAAAAATTACAATGGTTAATTTTATCAGTTTTTTGAATCAACCAGCCAAAAAACAAAGTAAAAGGATTTCTTCTAACAACGAAATAATAAATAAATGCTTCACTTTTCAAAAGTCATTATTTCAAGTATTAAAACATTTGTTTTCCAAAAACACATCAGCTAAATTAAATTCTCTGATTAAATGTAATTAAAGTAGAAATTAACAGCACAAGCATAAAAAAGAAAGATAAAGCTATTGAGTCAGGTATATATACATACATAGAAGGTTACAAATGCAATTTGAGTGCAACCAAAGTTATAATCAAAGGTAAGTTTATAGTCTTATATATTCTTCCTCCTTAGGAAAGAAAACGAATTACAAATAGAGACACTGTGTTAAGATAAAAATATAAATGTACCAACCCATTAAACATAGAATTTTTTCCTTAGCCTGATTATCAAGATAACACATCACCACCTCTCATTCAACCAGGGAGGAAATGGAACTACCTGAGAAAGCAGGCCTTCTTCAGTCTGCAGGCTCCACCTCCCAGGTGGCCACACCTGAGCGCAGGTGCCCAGTGGCTCTTTGAATCCCAGGTGAAATGGCCTCTCTGCTCAAACGCCCCACATTCCGACTACTAAGAGAACTCGCTGAGGACTGCCCTAGAAGGCCCAAACCCAGATTCCAGTTCCAGGTGCCAATCATCTGTCCCCCGTGGACTGCGTGAAGCACAGGTGCGGGCTCCCTCAGTGTCTCCTCCCACCCCGCCCCTGGACCTGCAGCTAGAGTGACCTCCTCACCAGGACTCTCTAGACTACCTTTCTTGAAAAGACGTTTGAAAAGCAATTAAAAGGCATTCCAAAAAGGCCCAAGAGACCCTGCCCAGATGGGCACAGCACCTCCCTTCCTGCAGGCCATCACACCCTCTCCAGTCCTGCAAGGGAGGGGCAGGGTGGACCCTCCAAGCCAGTGGCAGAGCCATGGGACCCCAGCAGCCAGAGAAGCCTAACTCTGGAAGCAGCCCCAGGCCTGCAATTCCAGGTGCCATCCTCAGCATCCCACTCCACCCCCAAACCCTTGAACACTGCACCCTGGAGGATGCCAAGAAGGTGACACATGGGCCGGTAAATAGAAAGGGAAAGGGAGACCTAGGGGAGATACACCAAGAGCACACTTCTGTGCAAATGGGACAAGAATGGGAGGCTGCAGGGACATCACTGACTCTGGAGATTTCAGAGATCGGCATTTTTTCATAGAAACACTAATTAAAAATTAATATAATTTATCTGACCTTCAAGATTACTGCAATGCAAGCTGCAATGCCTGCATTTAGCATTTCTATTTATTATTCTGTTAGCCCCAAGTGCTGTCAAAGACAGAAGAAATAAGCAAGTTTTCTACATAGTACTACCAAGGGAAAAGCACCAGGTGTCAGAATGGCACAGGGACATGCACCCAGTGATCAGAATCGTAACTCTCAGAGAAAGCAGAAGATCATGGTCCTTGTCAGTATCTACTTACAACAGTTAAGCTGCAAACAGCATACCAGTAAATTATAATGAGGAACTTCTGTATTTGAGAAATAACTGGATTGATACCCCCATTTATTACAGATTTCAGTTGTGCCACCATGGTGAGTCTGTGAACAAAAGCTTTACAGAGTTTAGTAGCATTTCATTAAATTAAATGTTCAAGGACTGCTTTCTGAGGTCTTATTAACCTGAACTAGCAAAGAAGGGCAGGACATCATCAATACTATTTTTATTTTAAAAACAAATACAACAGGCACTCTTCTGGACTGGGGATGTGGCTCAGTACCACAGCATCTGCCTAGCATATGTGAGGCCCTTGGTCAAATCCTCAGCACCACAAAAATGAAAAAAGAAAAATTCTCTGTATCATCATTAAAGCCAAAAAAAAAAAGCTTAAGCAATGAACCGGAACTGAGGAAACATCTATCATACCAGATCTTGGCAATTTAGTTTCAGACCAAAATTAACTGTTAAATAAAATTAATATTTCTTACTTCCTTGTATTTTCTTTGTAAATTCTATTTGACTTTTTAACATTAAGATTATAAATAGCTGAAGTCAACGTGGGGGAGGGGAGCGGGACAGTATATGAATCTGGAGTCCTTAGTTTCTTTAGACCTACAGTCTAATGAAATGAAAAATATTCTTAATTAGTGTAGGGAGGAAATCCCTTCTTACACAATTAAGCATACACAGTATGGTGACACAAGGAGAAAATAGTGTATTAGAATGTGATATCTACAGTTTAAGAAAGGATCTACAAATCAGTAAACTTGGACAACTTAACCATTAATCCTCATCAACCTTCATTTTGGAATTTATTCATTGGCCTCTATAAATTTTAAAGGAAACACCTGGGCTACTTTTATGATTGATTTAACTTTCTAGAGAACATTCAAAGAAAGGCCACACTAAATATTGTTTGTAAATATCATCCAAGAATTTTTTTAAAAATTAGTTTTACTAAATGAGCTGAGAGATCTGAAGATAAACTTGAACTATTCTTATCTTCTATTTTCACTTTAAGAATTTAAATACTTTATGCTTCTGGGTAGATAACACCCTATAATTTTCTGTTGCTTACCTGGTCCTACACAAAGTCTGCCCAAGTCGACAGAACTGTAAGTCTACCCACAGGGACTACAGACAGTAGTGAGAACTCAGTAAATTCCTGGGAAAGCTTAAAGTGATCAGCATGGTATTATCTCAGGGTCATACAAATGCAGATACAAAAAAACAGATGGAAGAAGAAAAAATAATTTACTGACCAAAAGAATAACAAGGAAAACTTAAAAGTAAACTATAAACAGATCTTAAAAAGTGCCCCACACAATAGAAGGTCTGGTATTTTAAGCAATAAAAACGTAGGAAAATATCTGAAGATTCTGGCCACATCTCAAAATCAAGAGAAACTTTCGACAATAAATAAGAAAAATAAATATCTGAGTCACTAATCAGTTATTTAAAACCACCATGGAAGAGAGAGAACCTAAAAGTTGCACATTATGATTCCAAATTCTTAATACATATACATATACATATACATATACATATACATATACATATACATATACATACACACACACACACACACACACACACACACAAACATAGGTACATTGTACATACAAATTAACTGTAAGGACCCTAGGAGCTAATCAATCAGAATGCAATATCTTTTACCTGGGATTACAAATTAACAGACTGTAAAATACATCTGGTTTTTCAGTTTCTTCATGGAGATACCACCTATTTCACAGGTGTCCAGGAAGATTGATAAATAATGCAAAACTAGTTTATTTCATTAAGCACCATACTAATATTAATTGATAACTTCACAATATTTTTAGTAGCCCCAAACTGTAAACAGCCCAAATGTTCACCAACAAAGATTTAAGTAACAACTTGGTATCTCTACCACTCAGTAATACAAAGGAATCACAACTAATATGTGCAACAAATTGGAAAAGCCTCAAAATAATTACATTGAGCCAAAAAAGCCAGATAAAATGAGAGTATACTATATGATAGTATTTGCACAAAATTGTAGACTGTGAACACCAATCTACAGTGAGCAAAAGCACACCAGCTGGGAAAACCAGAGAAGGGTGTGGATAGCCAGGAAGGCGGGTACCCAAGGGCACCAGGGAATTTTTGAAGATGATGAGAAGGTTCATTATATTGAAGATGATGATAGCTTCATGGTATATATATGTGTCAAACTAATACTTTAAATATGTGCAGTTTGTTGTATGTAAGTTATACGTCAATGAAGTTTAAAGTATTTTTAAAATAGATTTGAATAGGTATCTGATTTGTCTGCTCTCTATATAAAACATACAGAGGATATTTTCTTAAAAAAACAAATAACTTACTTTGCATTTCCAGCCATTGGTTGGTACTGATTTCATAACTGGTTGAAGACAAAAAGTATGATACCCTTTGTCACACGTATCACACACTAGCATCTTGCTATCTTCTCCCGATTGTCTAAAAAATAAGATAGCATTAATGATGCCTTATCTTTAAACTTATGTTTTATAACATAAGTAATCATGAATAGGATCAGTCCTAGAAACTGCACAGTTCATAAATACCTCAGTATCTGTTTTTGTCTCTACATAGATAATGATGAGGTAACCCCCAACCATGGGTCCCTAAAGGGCTATTTTTACTTGAAGTTCACCTGCAGTAACTTGCTGTAGTCATTTTAGGACTCCTGTAGAGGAGGAGGGGGAAGGCAAGATGAACAACCTCTCATCTTTGTTGTTGAAATAGCTCATGCCCATTCATTTGTGGGGAAGAATTGTAACTGCTAGGTGATACTGTGTGGAAAGGATCAAATCTTGGCAGCGTGAATGGCAAAGGCACTGTTATACAATGACAGAGGGTCAAATCAGACATATCTATATTTGTATTCAGACTGCTATTCCCCAGCTGTGCAAACTGAGGCTTCAGTTGAGTTTCACATATAAAATGGTAATAATAATGAAAGAATTCTGTGAGAATTAAAATGTGAGCTTAAAATGTCCACTAAGCAATAAATATTAAATGATTATGTACTAAGAAAAATAATCTTGTCATAATTATTGAGAATTATACTTGAAAACCTAAAAGCTTTCTTTAAATATTCTTTTGCCCTAAAAATTGGGTCCCAGCCCTACCACATAATCTCGTCTCAATTATTGGCAGTTAATCACTCTCAGATACTAAATTTAATTCAAGAAGAGGAGAAAAGCAAAAATGAGGAATTTAAGAAGAGTTGAAAGCAGGTCTCCAAATCAAACCTGGGGATAAGTAACAAACAGGAAAAATGGGTAAGAGCTGGCCTCCAGTTACTATTCAGTTCAAAAGACTCTACATATAATGTTGCATACTTTAACTCTTCTGCTAGGTGGAAGGATCTTAGAGAATAAGCACTCTCTTCGAGTTTTCTAATTCCTCCCAAAGAAACTGAAAACAGATACAAGGTACTGAAAAATGTTTACTTTTATTTTACCTAATTTTTACCAAAATAAGAGGGTAAGTGGTCAAATTTATTCCACATAACTCTAACATATTGATGCTAACTATCATCAAAATGAGTAACTAATAAAACAGACTGAACATGGCAATGCTGGGTATTAATTCCTTCTGGTACCAAAAATACTCAGCCTGTAAACTGCATTCTTAGATTGTTGGTGATGCTGGTAACATCCCTGATTATCTTGCTAATGGGGAGTGGGGGAGTTTCAGAGACTAGAAAAATGACCAAGGATGGAATATAACAAATAGAAGAAGATAACATTTGTTATCTGCCATAACATTTGTTTAAATGCCACACAATACTTCATTTTAGAATTATGGTAACTATAATCTACTAAAGGTAATTGTCTTTCAGATAAATATAAAGGTTTTATTAAAACAGTAATCTTAGAAGAAAGTGACCTTTATGGAAAAGAAATTCAAACACACCACTGATTTTCCTGGCTGAACTCTAGGAAATAATTTCTCTAGTTAGAGCTTCATTTTCCTATTAAATGATCTCCCCAGATCCCCTCAAGAAAAGCTACTTTATTTTTCTAATGCTTAAATTATTAAGATCAGTCTTTTACAAATTGTTGGCATATTTAAGTTAGATTTTTAGACAACCAGGAGAATTTAAATTATTAAAATGTGTTTTGCTTAGGGTTCAAACTAATAGAAATGCTAATAAATATCTAGTCATTTAAGACACAATAAAGTCTGTTTGAATGAATATAGCTGCAATATGAACAACTTTTATCATATTACATAAATCTTTAGCACCTGATAGGGTCTCTCTTAAACTCAATACACACCTTTGAGTTGAAATTAAAACTTACTTGCAGTTCTGGCACACTTTGCACTCAGGACATTGCCAACCTGCACGTTTTAATGGAGTAACCGCTATATCCAGGCACATTCCATGATAGTGCTGACCACAAGTGGTACAAAAGAACTGATCTAAGAGGTCTCCCGGGCTGTCGCACACTGCACAGTTTGCATCTTCCTTTGCTATAATTAACAGTAAAACAATGAAATTGTTGTATAAGAATTTAATACTTTTCTGACTTGACAATTTAAAATCACTTAAAGGGAATTTGCATGGTAAACTTTTAGACACTTGAAGTTATCCACACTGGACTGGAATCTAGTCAGAATGAGGTCTCAATAAAAGCATGGTAGTGTATTTAATCTAGATTTAACCACATTAAATTCAATCATGTAGTTTTGCAATGATTTGTGCCTATATCTTCTTGAGGCCACCAACATTTCTGGATTTTATTTTTCTAATACCAATGATAATGCTGGGCATTTAATTAATGCTCAATATATACTTGCTGCAATGAATGGACAAGGGGCAGAGGGAATGAATTGAGAGACGCTGGTAGTATAAGAATAAAGATTTTATTTGGATTAAATATATTTGAAATTTACAAAACCAGATAAAAGACAAAATTAGGTAATGTTGATATGAATTAGATTAAATGCTTCTTAAGCATAAACAAACTACTCAGGTCAAATAAGGGGTTTTTTTAAATATTGAAAAATGTCTTATGTGGGAGAACAGTAAAAATGAAGCTACATATTCAAACATGAATGTAATTTTTCATATATTATTAATTCTATTCTCATCTACATTGATTTCCAGTTGTAAAAGCATTGAAGTCCATATACTTATAGACATCATCTAACCATAAATGCAGACTAAAAGGTGCACTTTCTAACTGTACTTTTACTGTCTAAAACAAAAACAATGTCAAGAAAAAACTGCCCTGCCCAATACACAGTTAAGCCCATGCATATATTACGATATAAGAAGGAAAACAATGTATTCTAAAATTACTCCACATTAGGTCATATGACTATGCCTATTTCTAACAACTATCACAAAGTGTGAGAGTCTTTTTTGTTGTTGTTTTCCCTTTTGTTGAGTTTGGTCATTCCTATCTGTTCCTCTATTAATTCTATTCTAAAAATCACTTTCACCTTCTCTCTTTCCTAGTTAAGCATCTTCAAACTGAGTGCAAATCTACCCTCTTACATGTTCCAGGAGTCAGAGAACTTTTCCTACAAAGGACTACTTGGTAAATATTTAGGCTTTTAAGCCACAACAGTCTTTGAATACAGACATTTAAAAAAAAAAAATCCTTTAAAAATGTATATACCATTCCTAGCTCGAGGTCCTGGAATGTGGTCTGTAGGCTGGACCCTGACATACAGATCCACCATTCCCCTGAAGCTGCTTTAATGTAGCTACAAAGGACTGTGTGGTCACTTTTCCAACCAGGCCATTCCTACACTTAGCAACATTTGCATTATTGACCATCTCCTATTCACACCTCCCTTTCCTTGACAACTCTTTCCTGATCTCTCCTTAGGCGTTCAGTATGTCCACCTCATCTTCCTTTTTTGACTGCTGTATCTCTAAAACCTCCCTAAATGCTGAAGAGTTCCCTAGACTCCACCCTGTTTCTTCCTTTCCAACTCCCTATGGTTTTCCTTTGTGGAAGGACAAAGGAAGGACACTGTGCTCTGTGATTTGCCTACAAATGAAATCTCTCCCATGTCAAAAGAAGGCTACAACTGCCAAATTTGTATTACCAGCCCCAGGCTTCTGTCATAAATCCCAAACCTTTATTTTCAGTCTTACTGGAGCTCAACAGCCAGATGTTCTAAAAATAATGAAATTAAACTTATACCAACGGGTTATAAGCAGAAACTTCAGTGTCACTGTTGACTATTAACTCCTCTGACCCAACACACCTGAGAGACACACCAATGCTTATTTACTAAACTTTCCATACCCGACTTTCTGTTCTTATTATTTAGTTCATGTTTTGTCTTAATGATAACAGTTTCTTCAAAATGGAGTCATCCCAATTTAAGGTTCTGATCTCTCTAAAAATCATCTATACATCTAAACCACATTTTCAAAAATGTAAAATCTAATTGTCAGGCTCTGCTTACACTAAAAATCATCATTACCTCCTTTTACACCTTAAAAAAAAATCATAATTTTATAGGCTGAGCAAAAAAGCACCCCCCCACCCCGCCTTCCAGCCAGATCTTGGAACTACCCTCTCGCTCCTGTTGGTGTGAGTAGTCTGTAGTGAGCATGACACAACACTCTATCCAACGTCTATGTCCCTTTACACATTCTGTTCCCTCTGCTCAGAACTCTGTGTGCCAGGTTACAATGGCACATGCCTGTAATCCCAGCAATTCAAGAGGCTGAGGCAGGAGGATTGCTAGTTCAAAGTTAGGCTCAGCAACTTAGTGAGACCCCATCTCAAAATTTTAAAAAAATAAATAAATAAAGAGGTCTGGGGATATGGCTCAGAGGTTACACACTCCTGGATTCAATCCCTAGTACTAAATTATTCAAAAAACAAATAAACAAACAAAAAAAAGAAAACACCTTTGTGCTTCCGTGACATCCTCAGCCCATTCCAGAGAGGCCTTCAAAACTCTGCTGCAAATACCTGTTTTTACACCTAAATGGTTGTTGTTCCCCCATATACCTACAAGAAAGTTTTGCTGTACTAGCCATTAAAGACAGCCCAAAGCTGGGAACACCTGAAGGACAGGGATGTTTCTTTTTCTGTTCTGTATCTCCAACTGCCTAGCATAATTTAAATCTTATTACATGCATTTTATTTAAATGAAGGTCTTCCTTCTACAATCACTTTTAAATAGCTCTTTAATTGTCAGACATTTAAAATAAATCATGGGTTTAAAAGGGGAAGTATCACACATGATAGAAGGACATAAGAGGGTAAATGATTTTTCTTAATACTAAGATAGAATTACCTACATTTAAAAATTGATCTTTGATTTTTGCCTACTCTAAACTTTTAGAAATTGTGGAAAGCACATGAATAATTATCAGATACTTGGTTTGCCTTATTAATAATTTTGCAGGAACACTGTCTAAAATATTTCCATAAAACTTCCTAGAGTTTGCTACTCCATTACTTCAACTTGCCATTACAGCAACTAGTCATAGCAGCTCCTGAGCAACTGACATACTAGTTAGTCCACACTGAGATGTGTAGTGAATGTAAAATGCATACTGAATGCAGGCTTAGCCGGAAAAAAAAAGTCAAGTGTCTCAAAATTTTTATATTAATTACATGTTGAAATACTAATATTTTTATATATTTGGTCAGATAAAACATACTATAAATTTCAAATACTTTTCACTTAATTTAACATTACTAAGAAACTTAAAATAGCTTGCTTGCATTATATTTCTATTTCACAGAACCATTCTATACTCACAAAACCCCCTCTGAAACAAGAGTGTTCCCACTTTTTATTTTATAATGATTCCCAGCAATTCCTCAATGACAATCCTGTTGTGTTATTTGACTTCTACAGATTACTGATAATAAACCAAAGAAAAACATCAATGTGATGCATCTAATACAAATACATTTACCATTTGTTACATACGTAACAATAACAGAAAAAAGTACTATGTGAAAGTATGAGGTTGGTTCCAACCCGCTCCCCAGCCAGGGAACAGGTATGTGCAGAAATACTAAAACCATTTTTTGGAGGTTATGTATAAGATGATGCAACTATGTAGCTGTCATGTCATGTCAGAAGTATGTGTATATGTACATGCATATACATCTGCAAACCATAGAGACATTAAAATTGAAGCAATCATCAAACAACTAAGTGAAATTTTTCTATAAGCAGTTGCAAAAGCAGATTGAAAGGTTAGAAGATCATTAGAGAGGGCAAAAGTAAAGCTCAAGTCTCCTTGGCTTCAATGATCACAATCTTTACTACTTATTAATAAATACTGACCACTAAATTGAACTACTCTACTCATCAGTGAAGGTGAAGAACATCGGAACATACACCAAAGTAGGCAGGAAAGTGCCACAAAGGCACAAGATGAAGAAGTTGAAGGAAATAAGGGCACAAGGTTCTTTTGACAAGAGAAAAGTGAAAGAAACAGAAGGATAATCTATATAGACAGTCATTTCCTAAGTGACAACTGTGAAAGAGATAAAAGGAAAAAGACAAAAACATTAAGCTCAGGTGAGAAGGAAGCTTATCACAGACTGAAACCTGCTCAGATTGGAAGGTGCTTGAGAAAGTCGAACAGGCACATAGAATAGAAGCACTGGTAGAGAGCAAGATTTCAGCTGCCATGGGGAAGAATCACCATCAGGCTAGACCAGCACAGCCTTCTTGTTCCATCAACTCCGCAACACACTCATCATCTGCCAGTTTTGTTCACTGGAAGGACACTGTGCTCCGTGATTTGCCTACAAATGAAATCTCTACATAGAAAAGGTAGATCATAGATGTCATCCAAAGAGGTGGGCTCATGAAGGTGGCAGGCAGTTAGGAAAAAAGGCCAGGGGCTGACAGAACATGGGCAAAACAGAAGAGTATCAGGACTTCAAGAAACACAAGCAAGGGAAGAAAGGCTGGAGTCAAACCTAGTGATGAAGCAAATTCGCTGGGGAGGAGAGAGTGGATTGGGAGATGATATTTCCCACATTTAAACTCTGAAAAGCCTTCTCACTGCAGACAGTAAAATGCAAATTCCTTTAGTCTGTGTTCACCTTGACATGATCTCTTCTAACCACTTAGCAGGCTACTACAATGACTATTAAGTGTCTGTCCACGAATCATGCCAGGCTCATTCCTCAAAGCCTGTGTAGCAGTTTTCTCCTTGCTTGGAATGTTCTCTCCTTGGTCTTTCATGGCTGGCTCCTTGCCATCCAACTTGCCTACTATGAAAGTTTATCTGGCTAAATCTCCTAGATGGATATTCAGCATAAACTTTCTAGACATAGTTAGCATATCCTTTGCATCATGATGTTGCAAGGATAATGTTGGAGCCATGACCAGCCACTTCTGTAGGACAGAGCTCCCTAAAAGGAAAACATTGGCTTGCTCACAGATAATCTTTCTAAGGAGAAACCTCATAAATGTTCCATCATCTGCATGAAAATGTTTTTGATAGATTTTTCTATTTTCATAAACAGAAGTGTCAATCTTATTCCTAACTCAGCCAACTATCACAGTACATTGTTCTGCACTTAATAAGCAACGTGAAAAGTGTGCACTCAATATAAATTATTCTTCTCACATTGAGTCTTAACTAAAGAGTTAAAAATAACTATCTTTTGGTAAAGCAATTAATTTATACAAGGCACAATGCTGTGTGATTCCATTAATTACTATCATTTACCACACATAATGACACTGATTCAAGATATCCCCATTTTAAAAACATAAAAGTTAACTATCTTATGCCATTTACCCACAATTAAAGTAGCTAGCAATATTTATGAAGGGTTTTACAGAGGCAGAAATACACTCTATCTGCAATATTATCTAAGTTATATCCTTAAATTAAGACATGTGGCCAGAAATCTGTATATTTAGACTGCATTCTTTAAGATCCCTAAGGAGGGCTGGGTTATGGTTCAGTGGTAGACCACTTGCCTAGCACATGTGAGGCACTGGGTTCGATTCTCAGCACCATATAAAAATTAATTAATTAATTAGTTAGTTAAAGGTATAGTGTCCATCTACAACCTAAAAAAATATGTATATATATATATTTTAAAAATCCATAAGGAATAGAACTTACTCACAATTGGGCACTGGTTTTACACCACTGGCTCAGTTTGAGGGCAGTTGTAGGAAACAGCCCTGCAGGATTTGTTTATACTGCCAGACAGTTAACTTTAAGACAATTTTTCAATATCAAGTGAATCTTGTCATATACACTGAGAATCAGATAAATGTTCTTATTTCCTCCTTTGTGTTAACTTCTAGAAATTTGTGTTTAACATAAATAAATAAATAGACCATTTCTTTTGGGTATCAGGCTCAGCAATACCTTCATAGTTATTTAATTTGTATTTCACATGGCCAAATATGCTTACTTCACGTTAGTTTTATTTTATTGTACAGTTCATCTATTTTAATCTCCATGAGTCTATTTTGGAACAAGGCATAATACCACTAATTTTGATGTATCTTTTAGCTATAAATTGCCAGCATAAACCTTTCACCATCTGCATGACAAATGATGGCAAATAAGCTCACCTCAGTTCTTAACAGTTCATTATTTTACAAACTGATTTATGATCACTAACATGTAACTGAGGGCATATACTATAGAATCTTGTTGTCAGCCGAAAGCAGTACTCCTATCAATTAATGAAATCTCTAACATTAGAGCCATATTCATATACAGGTTTGCACACTGTTTACCAAGGTCTATAGTATAACTGAATCCAAAACACTGAATAAAATTCAGGTTATTACATACAGAAAAGCAATTTTATCTAGTGGGCAAAGTGTATTATACCACCCAAAATATAATAATGTATGCCCTCACTGAAATAATTCACTACTTTTAAATACCCATAACAGTTGCTGTACATGAATATTCTATCTATCTCAGATGTAATGGTAAGTAATCCAAAATATTTTTTAAACTTTATTTATAAGTCCTTTATTTATAAGCTTAAATATGATTTGGAATTTTAGTATGCCTTATCCATAACGTTCACCTGTATAGTTGGTAAGAGCACATGATTATATATGTGGACACAAAATTTGAACAGAAGATGAAATTATGGTACAAAATGAAGATAAAAAGTAAAGATTATATAGTCTAATTGTACTTGAAATTACTTTATGTTAAGCCTGAAATAGTATATATGATTCATAAACCTGGAAAAGACGGGGGAAAGCTTTTATCAAAACACTGGTAATAAATGAATAAAAGATAACAAGTAAGTAAGAAGTGACATAATAAAAGACTGAATAAAACATCATGGAGATATGGAAATTCAATGTTCTAGGGGAAAAGATCCCACATGCTTATTGGAAATTCATATAGTGAAAAACCAGAAAAGTCAACATTTAACATTTTCACTGAATTCTAAAACATTATTGGAAAAAGAAATAAAAAAAGACCACTGCAGATTACAGATACCCAAGACTGACGAATCACAAACAGGCACAACGAGCTTCCTATCACAACACCCAAGGCTACACAGCTCCCACAAATTTATGAAGTACTGGACGCTCCCACACCAGACATCCTCAGATAACACCAGAGAGATCTGGCTTCAAACTCCCCCCACTGCACAGTGTTCTGTGGGTAAAGACACTGATTACCATTTAACTTTTTAATGAACTGCTGTACAGCACATATTCGAAATACTATACTCAGTATGTTTTTCTATGGTTTAATTTTTATTTTAAGCAAGAATATAAAAGCTCTCTTTAAATTTTTAAGGAAATAGCCTTTTGGAATTAATTTCTATCAAATTGTTTAACAAATTTCCCCCAAGGACCTATTGCAAAGATCCCTCAGACTACCAGGATTATGTACAAGTAGAATAACATGGAGGGACTGTACAGTGTCACTGTAAGTAAACACACTGAAAGAAGTTTAAAAATACATCTGTCATAAACTTACATCTTTCAGGAGCTTGGTCAATGTGTTCTGGACAAAGAAGGAAAAAGTGGCTGAAGTCCTGAAAGGTGCCGGCTCCTGCAGCACAGGGATAATGGTACATCTGGGTACATTTCTCTTCACAGCATTTGATACTGGCTCCAAGGTGCTTACAAAATGCACATCGCTGGAGGGGAAAAGGGAGAGAAGTCTCATTAGAAAACCTTAAAAAGCAACATTCAAATGTAGGGATAAGGAAGGTATAAAAAAAGTTAATTGTATCATACTAGTAAAACAATTTGCACCTGTGAATAAAGGACCAGTTAAAAATAATAAAACCTAAGGTGCTCAACCGAGTGTTTGTCATATCACCAATTCATCCTTCCATTCAAATTAGAAAGCTGGCATTTCAATTTTTCCTATTTTGTCAAAAATATACAACTAAAGATTTAAAAGACAAATAGTCTAATAGTAGAATTTAAAAGGCAGGTGTGTCGTTGAGGGTTATTTTAACAGTTTGAAACCCAACCAAAACAGATAATAGGAGTATATCATTTTTAAGATCTATTATTATTATTACTATAATTATTATTATTATCTTAAAATTCAAAGTAAAATGAACTAATCAATGAATAAATAATCAGTGGGGCACAACTATATGATTAAAGATACATTTAAAGGGCTGGAGATGTAGCTCAATGCTAGAGTGCTTGCCTAGTATGCTTACAACCCTGGGTTCCAACCCCAAGAATCCCAAGGGAGATAAAAGTGGGGACATAAAAATCCAGATACTTCACTGTAGCAATTAGTTTTTGATTTCTTTACCACAGCTGGGAGTGTGATGGGAAATTAATTCATCTAGTTATATCTTTCCCCATTTCCACACTGGCCTGCCTCCACTTTCTTGCAAGATGTGGAAAGCAATGTAAAAAGTCTCCACAAACACCAGGGGGAGTAGAGGGCCAAGGAGTGTACATTGTGGGGAGGAATTACCCACAATGTTGCATTTGCTTATTCAGTTTTGTCTCTGAACAATTAATGAACTCTTCCTCATCCGCCTAAGTCTACTTGGGAGTCTTTTCACAATTGTCTTTATTTTATGAAACACTGCTGAGTGGCTCTAAAACCTCTTTCTACGGAAATACCTAAATGTCTCATGCACCATGCTGTTTCACATTCACGCCACCACATGGTAATTCTATCTTTTTTCACCCTAGTCCAAAATCCTTGAGTAAGGTACCAGTAAGGTACAGTCTTTGCATCCACTGCACCAGGAATGCTCCTTGACACAGAAAGGCCCTGATGAACAGGTGTTCACACTCACACACACTGAATAGATACCACCCTGCAATCCTATTCCTACACGTGACTCACCAAACAACTGAAACCTCACATAACAAAAATAGGTAGATTCTGTGAGCATAATGATGAGTATTCTCACATGCTAATGCACTGATTCTACAATGTTAATCAGGGAATGTGAGATTTTTAATTCTTTTCAATCTTCCATGTAAATTTGTAAATAAACATGTAAGTAAACCATCACATACTATCAAACTCTTCTTCTTTATTATCAATCCACTGTACTAAACAACATAAGAAAGCTTAGAGACTCTTGGTTTGTCTTCTGTACATTTTGATTTCAAATTAATAGACCAGTAAAACTTGTAAATAACTCAAGCTTTAGTTATATTCATCACATTTTAATTTTATATAATGTTCATATGTCCAGGCTAGTATATATTTCACTTCTATTTTCTACTTAGCATTACTGCATTAAAAAAAGGAAAATAAAGCCTTATTTCTCTGATTAAAGCATAACAACCATTTTTTTTTTCCCAAAATGGGCTGTTTTTATAATGCAACCTTCCAAGGCACCTAAATATGTCTGGAATATTAATAAATCCTAGAGTTGACAAGAATAATAACATCAAGGTCCAGAGAAGTCAAGAAAATGCTGAAAGAGGAAAATACAGTCAATCTGCTGAGAAAATTTTCTGATAACACATTAACATAAACTAATTTCTCCTAAATGGTAAAAAATATAGGGGTTCTTATTGGCACGATGTACAGAAGTCTTTTTCACTAAAAATAACTTTGACAAATAAGATATAATAAGTTTTACTTAAGTATATGTAAGGAAAAAATAATGTAAATTGATCCTTAGCCCAACACCTACATTATTTTAGAAACACCAATATTGTTCTCTTAGTCAGGCCTTCAAAGAAAAATATCACATGATATTAGCTAAACTATTATGAAAAGTGCTGGAATTTACCCAACATACTCATTTACATCATCACAGAAAGGTATCAGGAAATAGTGGGGAGGAAATAAAGCACTAAGAGCATGTAAGTGAACCCTTAAAACCCATCTGTTCCAACGGCCCAGCTGAGGACACCTGGCATTCAGAGAGTACAGACGCTACACACACCGGCTGGGAAGGATCTTCCTGTACCACAAAAAATATCTGTAAAAATTACAGAAAATACCAAAGAATGAATTTCCACTGGGATCATCTGTAATGTTGGCACTTATACACTTTTCAGAAATCAAATAATTCATAAAA
Source organism: Marmota marmota marmota (assembly GCF_001458135.2). Lineage (NCBI taxonomy): Eukaryota > Metazoa > Chordata > Mammalia > Rodentia > Sciuridae > Marmota > Marmota marmota. The sequence goes on along the minus strand of NW_026000164.1, from coordinate 1,927,602 downwards.
TAAATAACAATTATAAAACTAACATTTAGGGAGAATGAGTATAAGGTAAATAGTCCTTAAGTAATGTTATCAACTAAATGATGAATTTAAGTCAATATTTCAAAGTCTAGATAGTACTTTATTCTTTTCTAACTCTGTCCAATCATTAAAGAAAACAAAAGGGGGTTGGGGTTGTAGTTCAGTGGTAGAGCACTTGCCTCGCATGCGTGAGGCACTAGGTTTTAATCCTCAGCACCACATAAAAATGAATAAATAAAGATTTGTGTCCATCTACAACTAAAACAATATTTTTTAAAAAAGAAAACAAAAGGGAGGAGATATGAAAAAGTAGTGTTATGTTTTACATTAATACAAAAACATACTTTTAAAAATCTCAGTGAGAACTCCTATTACCAATTATAAGAATGAGTCTGAGGGGCTGGGGTTGTAGCTCAGTGGTAGAGTGCTCCCCTCGCACATGTGAGGCACTGGGTTTGACCCTCAGCACTACATGAAAATAAAATAAAGGTACTGTGTCCATGGACAACTAAAAAAAAAAAAGATTTTTTTAAAAAAGCATGAGTCTGAGGATCTTCCTAAATTCTAGACCAAAATGAAGACTTCTCCAAACAAATCTTTAATACAAAACATAACCAAAAAAAATTTCAGAGATTAAATTTTCATCATGAAACTACAACAAAAGATTAGGGACATTCCATATGTGTTGAACAGATCATCAAGTCAGTATTCCATATCAACAAGAGCAATGGTTTTAGACTAGGTGTTCTAAGAAATGTAAAGTTACTAAAATTTTCACATTCCAAAACTGTTTTTAAAGTTCACCAATCATTTCTTATTATTAGTCACTGGGATTCTCCCAAAGTAGTAACAAAGAACAAAGATGGCAAGTGAGAGGAGAAGATATGGTGACATGGAACACTAATCCAGAAGGTCAAAATCTATTTAATAGAAATGCCAGAAAGAGGGGAGAGGCATAATCATAGAAATTGTCCTAGAAGCAAAATTATGAAATATCTAATACTAAAAACATTTATTAAGTATAATCTCCACTTAACAGAAGAGAAACCTAAAATACAAAATGTCTTCATATCAATTCCACTGACCTCTGAACCCAAACCAAAGTCTCCAGGCTTAGTCTCCATCACAATTCCTCCCCAAACTCCCTAAAGATCAGCTTCAAATTACAATATCCCATTATCAATAAAACCCAGTAATTGGGCAAATTTTTAACATAAGGATAAAGAGAAATTTGGGGAAGCCAAACAGATCATTTCCAAAGCAAGACAAATTAGGCATTAGCAATATTAAATTAAAAGGAGAAGAAGTAGAGTACCTTTAAAGGTATACAAGAAAAATTATTTGAAACTAAAGTTTTAATGGCTGTTAAGATAACATTCAACTCCATGAAAAATAAATGTACACAGGTTAAATTCCCTATTAAAAGAAATGAACATGCAAAACATACTTAATATACTCACACACTTTATACATAAACACATACACATTTTTATGTGTATATGTATATAGATACACATGAGGAACATGACACACTATACAAACAGCTGTGGATAAAGATAGACAAATACTATCAAAAACTGAAGGTATAGCAATATTTGGTGTAAAAACAGAATTCTCAAACTAAAAAGCAGCAAACATATCAAAAATAATACTAAGTAGAAAAGTGTCAATTCAGAAGAATAATTCAATAAAGTTTCTAAACCTCATAAATATTTTTGGCATATAAAAAGTGAAGAAAAGAGAAATACATGCATAAATTAGACTTTATCATATCTCTCAAGTTACTAAGTAGATATAAAACAAATAATTTAATAGAAAGCTTGATTTAAGCTCACATAAAGATACATACAAATCTCTATTCCAAAATGACAGCAGCTCAGCAGTACAGAAATTGCCTAGTATGCATGAGGCCCTGGGTTGGATCCTTGAAAGACACAGACACACAAATACATATGCACTTGCTCATGTGTGTGCATACATGCATTCCCCCACCACTTTCATTCTATTCAAATGTACATAAAATTTTCAAAAAATGCATACAGGATCCAAATGTCCACATACACAAACGGTAGGTATTTCCTATGCTACATGCAATAAAAGCAAATATATTCTTCAATCTATAATAAGAATAAAACATTCAAAATGTAAGGATAAACTCCCAAGTTCCCAAATCTATTAAAAAATTTTAAACTCCTGTCTACATAATAGCAGACTTTTTAAAATAAAAAGCGTTGTGTTGTATTTGAATGATTAAGAAATCACAAAATCTTCTGAGATGTGGCAAATATGGTATTCAGAGGAATAATATAACTTGGAAATTGCTAAACTTTAAGACTAAAAAAATGAAACTATAGCTAAAACTTAAAGCCAGTAAAAAAATCAGCATTCAGTGTGTAAGATCTGACATCTAAGGAAATAAGCTACACTAATAGTATGTCTAGGGAAACCTTATTACTGAGATTCAGGTGTTTTAGTCTATCAAAAGCAAAAATTTTGCATCAAAAACTGAAATAAAACAATTAAAATAAAAGTCAAATTATCAAATAATTTATTGTACGAGCAGGCCTGAAGTAAAATTTGGTGAGGGGGCCTCTTTTGCCCAGGATTCAAACCCCAGCACCCCCCAACTCCCCAAATTTTACTTCAGGAATAGATATAGAGGGCTGGGGATATAGCTCAATTGGTAGTATGCTTACCTCCCATGCAGAAGACCCTGAGTTCAATCCCCAGCAACACACACACACACACAGACACACACACACACACACACAGTAGCTTCATAGGAATGGATGTAGGTATTAAATAGACATAGGTGTTAAAGGCAAATTCTATTAATTAGCTATAACCCTATGATTAGCTTTAATTCTACCACTGAGCTACATTCTCAACCCGTTTTTATTTTTTGAGACAAGTTCTTGCCAAGATGCCCAGGCAGGCCTCAAACTTATAATCCCCCTGCCTCACTCAGCCTCCTCAGTGGCTATAATTAGAGCTATGGACCACCTCGTGGGGCAATAATGAATATTTTGATGATTTACTGTTATTGTTGTTTTGACCCAGTTAATTATTCCAATTTTTACACTACTAAACACACATTTCCAATTGAAGCATTCGCTTCAAAAAGTAACATAAAATACCCAGGTGAGGTGGCGCACACCTGTAGTCCCAGGGGTTTGGGAGGCTGAGGCAGGAAGATTGCAAGTTCAAAGCCAGACTAAGCAACTTAGCTATACCCTGTCTCTAAATAAAACACACACACAAAAGGCTGGGAGTGTGGTTCAGTGGTTGAGTGCCCCTGGGTTCAATCCCTGTAACCAAAATAAATAAATAGATAAGTAAATAAAAACGAAGAAAACGAAGAACAGGATTTTCTCTTGCTGATATCTTTCCTTTCTCACTATCCTCCCGGTTGCTTTCACAGCAATCTTTCTAAAGAATCCCTGATACATTTTGGATTGGATCCAAACTCCTCAATTTGTAATTTCTGGTAGGCACACCATCAAACCCCACCCCCACCAAGATTTCCCACGCTAATCCAGAGACTAAGGTGAGATATTTGTCACACATTATAACACATGACAAAGGGATCTTGCAGTTGTGATTAAGGTTACTAATCAACTAACTGAAATAATCGAAAGGGATATTTGTCGGTCACACAATTCTCCAACTAATAGTACAAAAGGGAAGTGAAGGAAATTCAGGATGAGTGAAAAATTTAATACATTGCTGGTATCCTTGAAGATACAAGGAGCCAAGAGTGAGTGACCCAGCAAGGGATGGAGGACTTGGTCCTAAACTGCACAGAGCTAAATCCCTCCATACCAGAAGGGTTCTAGGGGAGGGCTTGGGCAGAGCCCCCACCCAGCCAAATCTTGATTTGAACCTTGAAAGGCTAGACCAAGAACACAGTTAGGCCTGTGCAGACTTATGACCTAAGGTAATAGGTGCCTTTGAAAGCCTTTATGTTTTCAGTAATCTGTTACGCAACAAGAGATAACAAACAGCATGTCAAGGCCCCCCATGCTTGGCCCTCCTCTGCCAGATCACTGTTACAGACTGAAGACTTTTTAACAGCACACTTATATTACACAATGTCTTACTCAACACCATGAAGTTAAAAGGGTATTTTGTTTTATTTCCTTTAATTTTTATTGTTGGTTGTTCAAGACATTACATAGTTCTTGACATATCATATTTCACACTTTGATTCAAGTGGGTTATGAACTCCCATTTTTACCCCGTATACAGATTGCAGCATCACATCGGTTACGCATCCACTGTTTTACATATTGCTATACTAGTGTCTGTTGTATTCTGCTGCCTTTCCTATCCTCTACTATCCCCCATCCCCTCCCCTCCCATCTTCTCTCTCTACCCCATCTACTGTAATTCATTTCTCCCCCTTGTTTTTTTTTTCCCCTTTCCCCTCACTTCCTCTTTTATGTAATTTTGTATAACCATGAGGGTCTCCTTCCATTTCCATGCAATTTCCCTTCTCTTTCCTTTTCCCTCCCACCTCTCACCCCTGTTTAATGTTAATCTTCTTCTCATGCTCTTCCTCCCAACTCTGTTCTTAGTTACACAATGGAGAATTACTCTGCATTAAAAAATGACAAAATCATAGAATTTGCAGGGAAATGGATGGCATGAGGACAGATTATGCTAAGTGAAGCTAGCCAATCCCTAAAAAACAAATGCCAAATGTTTTCTTTGATATAAGGAGAGTAAAAGGGTATTTTAAATTTCTGCTTGAAAATGAAGCAGAATCTCAGATTTCCACAAGATAATACAGAAGAGATTAGCATTCCAAGCCCACAAATGTGCCCTCTACTTACTGAGTCCAAGAAATAGTAATTTCTACTTGCAGCAATATATTGAAGTAAACCTGAATACAAGCCCCAAACAGCAATAATCTTTACTATAATTAAATAAAAATATGAATAAAACTGACTATATAAAAATTTAAAACGTTCATATGGTAAAGCCACACACATCTCAGAGAAAATGAAATGTCAAAATATAAAAATAACAACTTTCCATTTCAATTACAAATATTCTGGATCAGAACAACAAATTTTACATTATAAAAATAAGTACAATTTAAAAATAGACAATGATACCTTCTAGAAGTTCATAATTTAAAGAGAGGCACAAAGTTGGCCAATGAAATGTGTTTAACATACAGATTTAGTGAGCACTATTATTGGAAGCAACTAGGCCAAGCACTCTATAAGAACTACCTTATTCAAGTCTAACCACCATCATGTTGGGTAGATATCATTATTTCTCATTTTATAAATGGAGCACAGAGGTTAAACTCTTGTCCTAGCTCACAGAGCCAGGAGGTAAACAGGAATAGATATAGATATTAAAGAAAATTCCATTAACTAGATATGACTACATTATTATGTAACTATGAAATACTTAATCATAAAGCATAGACAGAGGCAGGCCTAGCAAAGTGCTGTAGTGATGATGGTGCCCACTCTGGAGTCAGGACAAATGACCCAATGGATGCACGATGAAATTTCCGGGGTGTTCCTGCTGTTTCGAGGTCCCAGTTCAGCTTATAGGCATTGACCCTTCGGGGTGTTCTTACAAAAGTACACTTATTTATCAGTGAACTTTGCTGCTTATGTAGTGTTCTTCAGTAAGAAGTTTTCCAAAAAACTAAGAATTTCAGATAACGAGTCACCTTATAACAGAAAATATCTGCCTTTTTCTTTCTCACATGAAATTCTGTATTAATACCAGCAACTCTATCTGATGTTTCCCTACTGGGAAACTGATGGGTTAGGATTTCTTATTCTTCTCAAGTAACTTGTAGCATATTCATATGATTTTAACTGGGAAAACCATTCAGATAAAATCACTATAAATAGATTCCGAGTTATCTGTCCTTAGCAAAAAAAAAAGAAAAAGAAAAAAAACCCCACATAATTACCATAAGAACTGATTTTGTTGTTGTTATTACTTAAAGTACCAAATTAAGAATATTATTGTGAGAATTTATTTTGTTTGGAAGTTGGGGTTTTTTAAGTTAACACATTAATTTAAGTAAGGCATACTGGTGTACAACTGTAATACCAGCTACTCATAAGGCTATAAAGCAAGAGAAACAAAAGTTAGAAGCCAGTCTGAGTTATTTAGTGAGACCCTGTCTCAAAAAAAAAAAAAAAGATAATGCTCAGAGGTAAGGGGCTTGACTAGATTGTGCAGAGCACCAAGTTCAATCCCCAGAACTTAAAAAATAAATAAATAAATAAATAAGTTTAATATGATTTTAAAGTTAATAAGAAAACAGCACATATTTTTAAAAAGGTAGAAACATCAAAAACAGGGACAGAATTTTAAAAGCTTTCATATGAGGATGAATAAATACAGATATCATAAGTCAACTGGATACATTAAAAACATGTCCTATAAAGACAGAGAGAACTACATTCTTTTTAGTTCAAAACATTGGTGTAGTTTTACTTCAAATTTAAAAGGAAAGTATGCTCATCTTAAAGATTTCAACAATAGTACAAGAACTTCTGTTCTTACAATAGTACACTAGTAAAAAATAACATGAGATATTGGCACATGTAATGCCACATAGAGCTGACTGTGGTCAAATTAAACACTTGTAGAACAACTTGAGTGGCCAAATTGTTCATGTCTTCCACCTACGTAATCAAAAGTAACAGAGCAGACTCCAAAATACTATGTTCCAAATAAGAAGTAGGGATGACCATCATCACAAGGTAATAGAATAAGAACATCAATGCTGTAAAATCCACACAATTGCAACAGCCATGTGACGTGCCAAGAGCTCACAAAAATCACAGGAGTAACAAGTGATTTTCACATTACCAGATTCAACATGAACACAAAAAGCAACAATATCGAATGTTGTTCTTGCTCTAAATATTTAATATTTAATAGTTATTTTGGATTACTTTTAGATGATGGAAAATAATATTCCTTCGTTCTTTTAATGACTTTTTCAGTTACAATAAAGATTAATCAAATTAACTGAAACTCAAAGAAAAGACATTATAGTCTGAATATAGGATAAAACTTTATAAAGAAATGTGATAAAGGGCTACTGAATTAAAATGAAAAACATCAATATGAAGTCATGATTTTGAAAAAGTATATTTTTGTCAGTATGATCTTGATATAAGAACAGACAAATATATGCATGGAACAGAATGGAGAATACAGAAATAGACTCACCATTCTATATTCAAATAATTTTTGATAAAGGAGCCAAGATAAATCAAGAGAATATATAATTTTTTGGGATTATGCTGAAAAAAGATAATATCCACGTGAAAAATAAAAAGTTCTTTGACCTTAAATCTCATATTCAAATATATATATTAATTTGACATAAAGGTAACCAGAGATAAAGATTTATTAGTAAGGAATGAAAAGTATGATCCCAAATAGGAAAAACAAAGAACCAAAAAATTCACAAGAAGCAAACTTCATCAGCATTAAATCCACTTCCATAAATACCACTGAGAAAATTTTTTGACTAGGCAAAAATATTTGCAAAATACATCTTTAATAAATGATTTCTATGAAAAATATATAAAGAACCCTCACAATTCAATAATAAAATGACAAAAATCAATTGCCAGGGAGGATATAACAGAAAAAAAAAATATTTGAAGAGACACCTCACCAAAAATACACAAATGAAAAATAAATACATAATAAGATGCTCAATTTCATTAGTCATCAAGGACTGCAAAATCAAACCCATAATAAAGTATCTCTAACACCAAGCAGATGGCTAAAATTTAGAAACACTGACAATATCCAGCGCTGGCAACAATATACAGCAATTGGAAGTCTCAGATCTTGCTGAGGGGATGGAAAAGTATACAGACACTCTTTTAAGAAATGTGGAACTATTTTCCAAAGTTAAGCATATATTTCCAAAAAATCAGCAATTCCAGTCCTAGGTATTTACCCAAGAAGCATGAAAAGATATATCTAGATGAAGAATGTTACATAAATGTTCATAACAGTTTTATAAATACTAGCCAAAAACTGGAAGAAACTTAGCTGTCAACTGGTGAATGCACAAATCTCAAAACCATTATGTTAAGTAAATAAGCCAGACAGAAAAAAAAAAAATTATACACTGGAAAATTCCATTCATATATCAAGCCTAGAAAAGGCAGAACTATACAGAGTACAACAGATAGTGATTTCCAAGAGCTGGAGTGGTGAGGAACGGACATCCCAGGGTCTTGAGAGAATTTATGGAGTGTTATGGTTTGCACGAGTTGAGTGTGTCCAAGGTGTTGAGAGCTTGGTACCTAGTACCCAGTATGGAGGTTTTGAGAAGTGGTAAAACCTTTAAGAGATGGGCCCTGGCAGGAAATCACAGAACTAACTCTTCCCCTTGCTCTGGCTTCCTGTCTGTCCATTGCAGTGTGCCTTTCACTATGAGATGATGCAGCCAAGCTGGCCCTCCTTCAAACTGACAGCCTCTTTTGTTTAGAACTCATCAGCCTCCGGCATTTCGATAGCAATGATGATGGCTAATATATAGGATGATGAAAATACTCTTTAAAAAATTCTCACTGTGAGGACAGTTACATGACTGTATATTTGTCAGAACACATTTAATAATAATGTTAAATACTTTAATATAAGAATGTACTGAAATACATTTACTAACTAGGTATTGACAGAGGAGCCAACACCAGAATATCTTTCCTGAAGATAAAATTTATCCAATTAAAGAAAAATCTAACTACTTGAAATCACTTGGGAATAATCAAGAGTGCAGTGTGCAGTGGGAAGATGGATATTTGACATTTGAAAGAAGGAAAGACCATTGGCTAAGACTTGTATTTAGACAGATTTGCAGCTGAAGACAATCCCTAAATGTACACTTGAGGAACAAGTGGTACTACTGATATGACAGATAAGGTTCAACATGCCAGAAAGGATGGAAAGTAAGGGAATCCTTACAAAGAGGGAACCACAGAAACTGAAAACTCTCAAATCACTTACAGCCCTAAAATTTACATCCACAGAGGGGCCCTAAGTAGCTCAGAGGGAAGCAACAACTGAACTGATGACAAAATTCAGTGGAGATTTCACAGGTTGCCAGCTAACCAAACTTAGGATATCATACGGAAGTGAATCCAGCCTTGATAACCCTCTCAGAACAAAGCCTGACACTGACTACAACAAAACAGCAGGATCCAGCACCTTTTCATCAACAATGGTCAAGATTTAAAACTTCCAGACAAGTTGAGGAGAACAGGACCCACTGTTTAGGGGGAAAGTACTCAACAAATGGCAAGATGAGCAACAACTTCAAAGCAACGACTGGAAACATGGACAACATACAGAAGAAGCTGGTCACAACCAGGAGCAGAGCAGCAAAGAGGTACAAAATAAAACCTAAGAGGAATTCCACAAGTAAATAGTACATTAATTTAAATTAAAATTTCTGTGAATAGCTTTACAAGAAACAGGATATGGCAGAAGAGATGGTTACTCACCTTGAAATTAAATCAACAGCATGATCTATTCTGAGGAACTAAAAGTAACAATACTGAAGAAGAAATTAACAGAACTTAAGGAATCTATGAGGCAACATCAAATGCACTAACATGCATGAAATTAGAGTTAGGGAAGAGAAGATAATCGAACAGAAAAAAGGAAAGTAGGTACGTAGGAGGGCTAGTCAGTAGAATTTTTCGCAAATTTGATGAAAAAATGTCAATTTACAGTTTCAAGAAGTTTACCAAACCCCAGGCAGAATGAATACAAAGAAAATCACACTGGGCAAATCACAGTCAGACTGCTAAAACCCTGAAAGTAGTCATATAACAACATGCACATGGGAACAACATTGTGGCCACCTGCCTTCTCATGAGAGGATAGGAAATGGTGCAACAGCTCCCACATGGGGAGAGAATGAACGTGTGTCCACCAACAACTCTCTACTCAGGAGCAAGGGAGTAAAAATGAATGCAGACTTCTCCTTCCAAATAAGAGACATTTTCCCTTTTCCTTCCATTAAATACCAGCTAAAAAACCCTGGAGGTGATAAGACAAACACAAGAAGACAACTAAAGGGAGCAAGAATGGAGAACTCAGGTACCCAAGGAAAAAGAGCACGCAATCCCTAGTTTCCTCTCTAACTCACAAATACAAGAAGAGGTGTTGCAGAGGCTAACAACTCAAACACCAACAGGCTTGCACATACATAATAGCCTCCAAAAGGCCTGCTGTTTCTAGTCAAAGAAGCAGGAAGACAAAAACCTGCTAACCAATAATCAACCAATGCAATACGGAATGTGAATCCAGCCTTGATAACCTTGATAAGCCAAACACCACAGAAAAAGCCCAAGCCCTAATTCATTGCCGTTTTAGAGAATCTAAAATCTGTTTCCCACCCAGACAGAGTGATACCACAGATGGGCAAGATGGACATGTATATCCACTGGATGATGGTAAGACAGAATGGCAGTGGACAGCCTGGAATCAATACATGATACAGAGGTGCCCCTGCTCCCCATGCAGCAGAGGGCAGCAAGGGAAGTCTACCAGAAAATTACAACTTAAGCCACTGCCCATGTGAAATGTGCCCACCCTCCACGTTGGTACCAGTGACGGTTAAGTGAAAAAGGAAGGCAGCAGATGCAGAAGTACAGAGGAGAATCTAGACTGTCATTTCTACCCGGTGTTCCCTAGGTTTCCCTCCCACCATGAGCCAATGGAGCCCTATCTGGAAACAGAATTACTATTCATTCTTGGGAGTAACAAGGCAGGAAGGACCCACTTAACCCATCAGATAAATCCTGAAGAGTTTTGTAATAATACTCAAAATACAAAGGATTCAATTGAAAAAAGAAAATCTGCCATACAAGAACAAGAAAACTCTCGAAAAAATGAGAAAAGACAATCAACACAGGTGATCCTGATAAATTCATAAATGTCAGAGTTAGTTGCTAAAGATTTCAAGCCATACATTATAAAACATCATCAACTAGTAATTATGAACATGCTTTTGAAATAAATGAAAAATGTAACATCTCAGCAAAGAAAATGAAAAAGGAACAAATGTAAAGTTTACAACTGAAAAATACACTTACAAACAAAATGTTCACTAAATATGTTGAACAATGAAATCAAGAAACTACAAAATAGGAAAGTGAAAAGATATAAAAAGGGAGAAAGAGATGAAAGGAATTATGGGACCATAACAAACATGATGTGGTACTCTTGTTATTGTAGTATCAAAAGAAAAGAGAGAAGGTGAAGCTGAATAAGTATTTTAAGAAATAATGAGTGAAAATTTCACAAATTTAGAGAAAAAAAAAACTTGAATGACAGACTCAAGGAGTTAAATTAACCCCAAGAAGATACATGCAAACATATCCATGCTGAAATATATCACACACTTTAAAAACTACAGATTAAACTAAAACACCTTGAGAGAAGAGAAACGAAACCATATCCACAGGTGAAAAGCAACTATCACAGCAGATTTCAGATCCTAAAACCATGGGCCAGAATGAAGCAGCACAACAGTTTTCAAGTTCTGAAAGAACAGTCAACACTTAATTCTATTCCCAGTAAAAATGTCCTTTAGGAAGAAAAGGACATTTATCTTAAAAGAAACAAAACAAAGCAAAACCCTCATATCAAAATACAAGGGAACATCAAAATGTCTGATGAGAGAAAACTAAAAATCAGTCATAAGGCCAATTAACTAAAACAATGGTTAGAAAAGCTAGTGAGTCATAAAGGAAAATGACAGAGACCGAGTCTCAGCAGATCAGGAAAGAAGAAGAAACAAAGGAATGATAGAAATACAAGTGATAAAAGGGGCCTTTGCTTTTTCCTCTTGAATTTTCTAAATTATATTTAAGAATTAGAACAAAAATGATTATACTATATTATTCTCAATGTAAATATAGAAAAAATTAACACAAAAATGGATTAAGCTACAAATCAACACAAACTAAGGATTCTATATTGCACAAGAAATGGTAAAATGTAGGTACCAACAGATTACCCTAAGTTCCATGTTTATAAGGAAAAAAGCTAACACAACCTTTAAAGACATCTATACAAAAAAATTACACATAAAAAAACTATTATGAAGAGTAGGACTTTCACAGTGACACAAAAGGAGCTTAGCAAACTCTTCAGCAAAACACTTTAAAAAACAAACAAACACAGGTTGGTTGTCTCTTATCTGAAATATCTGGGACCTAAGATGTTTTAAAGATGAAGGATTTATTTCATATTTTGGAATACTTGCATATGCATAATCAGATATTTGAATGATGAGACACAACTCTAAACACAAAATTCATTTGCTTCATATACACCTAACATGACTGTCCTAAAGACAGTTATACAATATTTTCATTGCACCTTTGTTTTGTATGCTATCCACAACATGAGGTCAGGTGAGGAAATTTCCACTGTTGACACTGAAAAGGTTTCCAACACGGAGTATCTGACATTTCAGATTTTCGGATATAGGGGTGGCCAAAGTGTACATGTGTTTATCATTCAAAACCTCATGAAATTATCCTAAGAGCATGTAGAAAATGTTCAGGAAATCATACTATCATAAGAACAGGAAGAGTCTGTGCCAGTTTAGCCATGACCCATTCCATTAATTCCCTGCCAAGCAATGCATTACCAAAATTCAAAACACCTGACAAAACAAAGCCAGAAAGTCCCCTGAATTTTTCTATTCTAAGTCCCTTGTATTTTGATTCTTTTAAGAGAAATGTTGTCAGTTTTTACCAAAACAGCCAGGTAGAATTTGTATGGCAATTGTCTGAATCTGTACATCAACTCGGAGACTACTGTCATCCTAACATTACTAAGTATTCTGATCCATGAAAAGGAATTCACTCCATCTATTTAGATTTTTTTTATCCTGGATTTATCCTAGGACTGCAGGTCTGATTTACAACCAAAACTCAATCAATGTACAGTCTACATTAACATGATCAAAGGAAAAGTTTATCATCTCAATCAATACAGAATAAAAGGGCTGGGATTGTGGCTCAGAGTTACAGTGCTTGCCTAGCATGCGTGAGGCACTGGGTGTGATCCTCAGCACCAAATAAAAATAAGATATATTGTGTCCACCTAAAAAAAAATAAATATTTTTAAAAATACAGAATAAAACTCTGGACAAAGTAAAATGCCTTTATGCTCAACAAATTAGGATGCAAAGTAAAATTCCTCACCTTAAGAAAAGGCATCTAAAAAAATTCCATAACAAACATTACACTTAATGGTTAAAAACTGAAAGTTTTCCCACATGGTTTCAGGTAAAAGACAATATCTGTTCTATCAACTTCCATTAAACATTGTACTAAAGGTTCTAGTCAGAGAAATTAGGAAAGAAAAAGACTGAAAAAGAGAAAACAAGCTGCATTTATAGGTAATATGATCTCATATACAGAAATCTGAAGAAATCAGCTAAGATGCTAATAGCATCAAGATACAAGGTCTATACAGAAAAGCCAGCTATTTCTATACACCGTTAATGAATGCTTAAAATGAGATTAAGAGGACAATGTCATTTAAAACAGAATGAAAAAGAATAAAAAGGAAATAAGACCCAAGACAGTATCAGCCTCTATCATGAGAAGAATCAGGGCAAAAAAGGAAAGGCTACATTCATAGCAGAGAAGACTGCAGGAGAACCCTGAATATGAGCAGGAAAATGACACGAACCTTCAACCACCCAGGGAATTTCACAGGTGGAGCAGAGAAAGGAAGGAACCACTGAGAGCCTCCACCACAGCTTCTGGCTGGGGAGGAAAAGCAGAAAACGCCAGCAACCCCATCGCAGCAGCACACAGGCAAGGCCCAACTACCAGACAACATCCCACTGGGACCAGAGCAAGTCACTAAACCCCAAAACTCAAGCTACAGTAGCCAGTGCTGGTGGCCATCCTTATCTCAAGGCAGCTCCCTGGGGCCACCAGATACCTTGGACTAATGTGTACCTCACAGGCAGAAAACAGACCCCTCCACATCAGCAGCTACCAGGGCCACAAGACACAGTGCCATCTGTGTTTTCCCTCATCACCTGAGGTTTTCCCTTGGAACCTGGGGAAAGTCCGATCAGGATCCCACAGCTCCAGGAAAGTAGCTGCCAATGCTAGGAGACCTGATGTCACCCACACTCGCCTGTGGGGCCTACAAAAGACCTGATCTATGATCTTGTAGCTCCAGCACCACAAACAGCAGTGCCACCCATGCTTTCCCACAGACCTGGGAACAGCCCCAGACATGTTGTGGCTGCCAACACCATAAGCCCTGGTGTTGTAGGGACATGGGAAAGGTCTCCTCCACCTTTCAAAACCTGAGGACCACATGACTGGTGGTGACAAAAGCCCTGGCATCTTGCAGTTCCAGAACCATAGCTGCTTGCACCAAAAGCCCAAGCATCTCTCACATGCAACCGAAGAGACTGGGAAAGGTACCCTATGTATCCCCCATGGCTCTGATATCATAGTTGTGGGTGCCACAACCAATGACATCACACGTACTTGCCCTGCAGAGCCTGAGTACATTCTCCTCCACACCTCCCAGCACCAGGACCACATCTGCCACAATGCCACTGATGACAGACTCACCAGGGCCTGACAACACACACCTCTGACAGCCCACATCCAAAAACTCTTACAACTACCTTCATGAACCGCTGGGGTCTAGATCACGGAGGCCCTCACATATGAAGACATCAAAGGACTATGCTTCTGAGCTCATCTAATACCAACGCCAAAGGACTTACCCAACCGACACCCTATATATACCCAACCCTATATGAAAAAGTCTTCTCTTACAGAAGCTACTCTAAACTTGAAAGAGGAGACTATTGCTCTAGACATGCAGATATCAACATGGGCTCACAAGAAACATGAAAAATCAAGGCAGTGTGATATCCACAACAAAATAATTCTCCAGAAGTAGATCTCAATTTAAAGAAAATCTACGGAATGCCTGAAAAAGAACAATATTGAGTGACAACACCTAAAAGGTATTTGTAGAAAATACCACCCAACAGCAAGAGATGTACATTCTCATCTGCACAGGGAACATTCCCCAGGACAGGTCATATGTTAGGCCAAACACTGACTCTCAATGAATAATTCGTATCATGTATTTTTCTCTGACCACAATGAGAAACTAGAAAAGTAGAAAACAAACAAAGACATGGGAATTGAATAACATGCTCCTAAATGGCCAGTGGGTAACTGAAAAAGTTAAAAGCAAACTTTAATATTTTTTAAATAAGTGACAATGAAAATGCAGCATATCAAAATCTATAAGATACATTAAAAAGCTATACTAATAGTAAAGTTTATAGCAATAAATACATATCAGAAAATATATTTCAAATTAACAATGTAACAATGCACCTCAAGGACATGAAAAAAAAAATTTGTTAGAAGTACAAGATTAGAGTATAAATAAAATACAATTGTAATTTTAAAAATGCAAAAGATCAGCTGGATGCAATGGCACATGCCTATTATCCCAGCAACTCAGGAGGCAAGGCAAGAGGATCACAAGGTTAAAGTCAGACTCAGTAACTTAAAGAGACCCTGTCTCAAAATAGAAGAGGGTTGGGCATGTGATTCAGTAGTGAATCACCCTAAGTTCAATCCCTAGCATGAAAAACAAAACACACACACAATGAAACAAAGAGTTGTTTTTTATATAGACAAGCTTTTAGGAAGATTGATAGAGAAGACCCAAACAAGTAATATCAGAAGTGAAAAAAAGAGATCTCACAACTGTTACCACAGAAATACGAAAGATCATAAGAAATGACATAAATAATTATGATTAAAAAATTAGAAAACATGGATATATCTGAACAAATATAATCTGCCAAGACTAAATAATATTAAAAATAAAATATATTCTATCTATGTAAAATATTAAAACATAAAATTTAAACAGAATAATAATGAGATTGAACCAGTAGTTAAAAGTCTCCCATCAACAACAATGATCACCAAAGCCCAGAACCTGATAACTTTACAGCTGAATTCCACAATACTTTAAATAACTAATCCCACTTCTTTAACTATTTCCAAAATTGAAATTGAAAGAATTCTGCCAAATTATTTTTATGAGACCAGCATTATATTTATAACAAAACCATTCAAAGACACACAAAAATAAATAAATAAAATAGATATGGGAAAAAACTACAGACCAATATCTCTGATGAATATAGATAGAAAACTTCTCAACAAAATGTCAGCAATTCAAACCCAACAGTACATAAAAAGGCTCATATTCCAAGTAAAATGCATCCCAGGGACACAAGGATGGTTTAACATTCACAAAGCAATAACTATAATACACCAAACCGAGAGAATAAAGAAACTACATATGAACACCTCAACAGATGCAGAAAAAGCATAAGATCCAAATCTCTTCATGACAAAAACTTTCAAAAAATTAGGTATGAAATGAACATATGTCAAAATACTAAAAGGCATATATGAAAAGCCTACAGTCAATGCCATACTTAACAAGAGAAAAAGCTCAAAGCATTTTCTCTGAGATGTGGAGCAAGACAAGGATATCCACTTTCAGCACTCTTTATTTCATAAATTACAGAAGTATTTTCAGTAAGAGAAAGAAATAGAGGGCATCTAAATTGCAAAGAGGTCAAATTATCCATATGACATATGATGTAATTTTACAGATAGATAAAAACAAACTCTCCATTAAAAAGCTGTCAGAACTCATAAATGAATTTAGAAAATTTTCATGATATGAAATCAACATACCAAAAAAATACGACTTTATCACACCAATAATGGACAGGGGAAAAAAAAAATCAAGAAAAACAAATGTATGCAATAGTTATAAAAAACTATATTTAGAAATAAATTTAACAAAATAAATAAAAGATCTCTACAATGGAAGATTTGGAAACATTAATGAAAGAAATAATGAGAGGCAGGCACAAAATCAAGAGTAACCTGAGAGGCTGAGGCAGGTGGACTGCAAAATGGAAGGCCAGTCTCAGAAACTTAGCAAGACCCCATCTCAAAATAAAAAGGACAAGGGATGTAGCTCACTGGTAAAGGATTCAATCCCCAGTACCACTCCCCCCCACCAAAAAAAAAAAAAAAAAAAAAAAAAGATCACAGATATAAAGAGCTAAAACTACTGAACTCTCAGAAGGAAAGAGAAGTCTTCACAGCCTTGGGACAATAGTTTCTTAGATTTAAACACCAAAAGAACCATCACCTTGAGAGAAACTGATTTTTACATATAAAATTTTAAATGTAGTGCTTTGGACGGTATTATCAAGGAAAAAGACAATCCACACTGGGGGAGAAACACCATTTCACAATACAATCAAGCAATCAAGAGCTCTTTATTTACAAAATGAGTTAATATGAGAAAATACATCCAGACAAAATTCTGCATAAAAATGTACATAGGTTTTCCTTTTCATAATTGCAAAAACTTAAGACACCACTAAGATGTCTTTCAATAAGCAATTGGTTCAAAAACTGTGATCCACCTGTACAAAGGAATATTACTAAGTAATCTCTATCAAATCACAAAAATGTGTGGCTGAAAGGCCAGAGTTCTTTGTAGCATTTAGAGTGGCTTCTCCACTAAAAGACCAATGTGAAAACTAATCCTAATGGCATCTTCTAACACTTTCACGATTTCAGTTTTTAGTCACATTGTAATTTACACTGCTAAGAATTAAGGTAGTTCCCCAGATGGCTAGCCAACTGCTTCAACCTATACAATCTTATGCGTGAATTCTGACACACACCGGCAAACACTTTTCTAGAGTTGTTCTCAAACAATCGACCACATAGGGGATGGAGCCCAGTGGCATAGCACCTGCTTAGCATGTTAAGGTCATGGGTTCAATCCCCGGCACCACCAAAAGTTAAATTAATAATAAATAAATGTGGATCCCAAAATTTCATTTAAAAGATTTTGACAGATCCCTAAAAGGAGATCACTAAAACTAGCCTCAAAAGAGTTTGTGAGGCCAAAGCTATTTTCAAAATAAGATATTTACCACTTTTATCATGTTCATATTTGCACATGGTTCTATCAAAGCTGTCAAAGGTAAAACAGTTGCTGTCATTCTACAAATCAAAGGAAGTGCTATCAAGCTATACTAGATGTTACTACATTCCCAAATGGCCCTATGACTGCAGTAAAAAATTAATGTCTCATTAAGATCATCATTGCTGGAACCACCATCAGACCCAGCTATCCCACTCTTTGACATATACCCAAAGGACTTAAAATCAGCACACTATAGTGATGTGGCCACATCAATATTCATAGCAACTTAATTCACAATAGCTAAGCTATGGAACAAACCTTGATCTCTTCAACAGATGAATGGATTAAGAAAATGTGGTACCTATACACAATGGAATTTTACTCAGCCTTAAGGAAGAATGAAATTATGGCATTTTCCGGAAAACTGGTGGAACTGGAGACTTTCATGCTAATTGAAATAAGCCAATCCCAAAAAGGAAAGGCCAAATGTACTCTCTGATATGTGGATGCTGACTGGTGATATGTGGAGGCTGGGAGAGGGAGGAATGGAGGTTCACAGAATTGGACAGGGGGAATAGGGTGAAGGGAAGGAGGATGGAAATGGGAAAGAACAATAGAATGAATTGAACATAACTTTCCTATGTTCATGTATGAAAACACTAACAGTGTAACTCCACATCACGTACAACTGCAACAATGGGAAGTTACTCCATGTATGTATATGTCAAAATACATTCTGCTGTTTTGTATAACTCAAAAGAACAAATTTTAAAAATAGGGGCTGGGGATATAGCTCAGTTGGTAGAGTGCTTGCCTTGCATGCATGAGGCCCCGGGTTCAATCCCCAGCACCACAAAAAATAAAACTTAAAATTAAAAATTAAAAAAAAAGATCATCATTGCTAAAGCAGTAAAAATTAAGTCTTGATCCATGAATACATGTATCATTATTATTTGCATGACAAAAAAGGGAAAGTATAAAGCAATTCTGTTACACCAAAGCACAATGGATTTCCAAGCACTTTTGTAATTGAGTTACCATTTGAACAAGGAAGAACAAAAGGTAATACTTATTCAGATTATCTGCTATTTCTTCAATACTGACTAAAACAACCTCTCACTTCAAGGAAATCAACAAAGAGTATGTGTGGCCAATAACAAAATTTGAAAACTATATCTGCCAATATAAGCTTGACTGCTTCTCAATACTTAAAGACTTTTCTGATGAAACTGAAGATTAAATGAAGATTATATAAAAATACAAATTTTTGCTTAAATGTTATGAAAAGTTGGAATATCTGGATTATTACTCAATGAACCAATATTTTCCAAAGATAGCTTTTTAAAATTTTTTTGCAGTGCTGGGGATTGAACCCAGGACCTTACACATGCCAGGCAAGCACTGAGCCACATCCCCAGCCTTCATATCTTAATCATGTTATAAAATGTTAATCATGTTATAAAGTTGTATGAGGATAAAAGATCTTTTTAAATTTCCAGACATTCTTACAGATTATAATGATGAAGAGAGAAAAAGTTTAGTGATTGGGGTGCAGGTTCCACCATGGATCAAATCTTGTAAAAACTCACACTTTTTAATTTGGGTGTAGAATCAAACAAAAACATTCATAATCCTAACAAGGCTAACTAAAATACTTTTTATTTTTTCTGGTGTACCTTTGTGAAGTTGGATTTTGTTCATATACTCCAACCAAAGAACATATTTCAACACACTAAATGTAAAAGCAGATATAGAATTTAACTCTTCTGAATTAAGCCAAACAATAGTGTTTCAAATTAAGAGTATTAAGATACAAAAGAATCCTGGGACCACAATTTTTGAAAACACTGGGTTATTAAGGTATATAAACAGGAATGGAATTGCTAGGTCTTTAAAATCATCAACTTCACTAGATAGATAAGTACAGTCTATTTTCCTATGTGACTATCAATCTTTCACACAAGTTGCATAAAAGTTCCCAATGAACCATACCCAATTAATACATTCAGACTTAATTTACACTAATTTGACAACTACTAATAATATCCCAATACAGTTTCAAATCTGTGTTTCATAAATACTACTAATGGGACTGTGCAACTTTTCAAGTTTAGTGGACATTTGAATTATCTCATTAGTAAATCACCTGTTTAGATCTTGTGCCCATTTCAACAACTTGCAGATCAATAAATAGAGCAAGGACTGGGCTGTCCTTGCTCTATTTATTGATCTGCAAGTTGTTTTACATATTCTAGAATCCAAATATCTGGCCAAATTTATTGCCATTATATTCTTCCTCTCCATGGCTCAAGTTTTCACTTTTATGGGTGTTTTTGTTTCTATGTTTTTTGTGGTGCTAATAATCAAATCCATGGCCTCACACATGCCAGACAAGCAATCTACCCCTGAGGCATATGGTATCTTTAACAAGTTATTTTACTAATGTAGTTGAATTCTCCAATATTCTCTTTTAAAGTTAGTGCTTTCTGTGCTTTCAGAATACCACTGCAAGCCTATTCTCTACATGTTTTTGAAAATATATACTTTTATGTGAAAATATAAAGGGCCAAAAGAAACCTGAAGACATTTTCTTATTGTTTGTTGTCTCGATTGTCAGTACTTTGATCTTGTTTTCTAGTATGCATGGTAACTTTCTGTTTGTTTTTGTTAAAGTTGTAGAGAAATTTTGAGGCACTGGATGATATTATTTTCCACCAGAGATTTTCATTTTTTCTTCAGATAGGCACTCAGGCTGTAGAAGATCATTGTTTTTAATATTCATTTTTTAGTTGTAGTTGGATACAATACCTTTATTTTATTTACTTTTATGTGGTGCTGAGGATCAAACCCAGGGCCTCACACTTACTAGGTGAGTGCTCTACTGCTGAGCCACAACCCCAGCCCTAGAAGATCATTTTTTGAAAAACTATTTTTTTTTTAATTGTAGATGGACACAGTACCTTTATTTTATTTATTTTTACATGGTGCTGAGAATAGAACCCTGCGTCTCACAAGTTCTAGGCAAGTGCTCTACCACTGAGCCACAACCCTAACCCTAACCCTAGAAAACCATTTTAATTCAATGTATACAAGAGCTGATCTGAAGCTGGGTTTCAAGACTTTGTGGAAACATTTTTCCCCCCAGCTTTCCCTTACTTCAAGGGTGGAAACCAAGGATCAGCAAACTTTTTCTGAAAAGGTCCAGATATTAACTATTTTAGGCTTTGTGAGACAAGAGGGAAAAAAAAATCAACACTATTATCAATGTATGTACTTAACAAGAAAGAAAACAAATTTTCACAAATTTGATTGTATTATTCAAACTGTGATAACTGCATAAAATATTTTACAACATATCAAATTAAAAATAGTGGAATTTGGAGGCGAGATAACATTTCACATTACTGAAGTTCAAAGCCATTTTTACCTATCATAAAAATTGACTATAGATGTAAATCTATTCATGTTTATCTATAATGAAATTTTACATATCCATTTTAAGCAAAAATGCTGTCAACTAATAATATCAACAGTATATAACAAGCATATTCATCTTTGAAAGGTATTTATAAAATTTATTACACTGTTTTCTTGACCTTTTACCATGCCACTATATTGTAAAATAATCACTTTCAATTAAAAGATAGGTTGAAGCGCCTCAGTTACAAAGTTAAATGCATTCTGAAATATAGAAATTTCCCTTCTATTTACCTTAAGGTCTTAAAGTGCTACAGGATCTATCATTTGAGAATAGATTCCTCCAGTCAATTTATTTAGGCATGAAGACCTTGATTTTTATTGTAAACTCTGACAGCATCTGAACTGTTTAAAGTGGATCACTATTATTTGTGATTCAAATAACAGTAGATAGTGTATAAATGATATTACCGTAGTGTTAAGCACTTCTTTATCCTCGCAATTTCAGGTTGAATTCTTACTGAATACTACAAAGCCTGCAATGAAGCATAACTTGCAAGCTCATGTATTTGATATAATGTTTGAGAGCAATTTTATCATTCAGAAAAAAATTCATCTTGGTCCTCAGCTAAGAAAACTGCAGTAAAGACCTGGGGTGTGGCTCAGCGGTAGAACGCTCGCCTAGCACCTGCGAGCCCTGGGTTCAGTCCTCAGCACCACTTAAAAATAAACAAAATAAAGATATTGTATCCAATTACAACTAAAAAATAAATATTTTTTATAAAACTTCACTAAGTCATCCAATTGTGTAGAAGAGTAATTCACTCATATCTAAAAAATTAATAGAATTTAACAGTAAATCCACAAGAATAAATCAAATTCATTGTTAACACTATTAATTTATTAATACATGACCAATTTAAATATTTTCTGCAAAGTATCTGCTAACAAATTATACAACATATAACCACAGGTTTTAAACACTTATTATTATTTACTCTTTTCTCTTTTTTTGGTACAGGGGATTGAACCTGGGGTGCTTAACCACTAGGCCACATCCCCAGCCCTTTTTTTTTTTCCTTAATATTTTATTAGATACAGGGTTCTCGCTGAGTTGCTTAGGGCCTAATTTGCTGAGGCTGACTTTAAAATTGCAATCCTCTGTCTCAGCCTCCCAAACTGCCGAGATTACAGGCATGTGCCACCACGTCTGATTTAAACACCTTGTATTTTAACAAGCTTTATAAATTTATCCTACTGATGTATTAAGAAACTGTGAGATAGACAGATAAACAGAAATAAATGGAGTCCTACTCACCCATTAAAAAGAAGGAAATTGGGCTGGGGATATAACTCAGTTGGTAAAGTGCTTGCCTAGCATGCACAAGGCCCTGGGTACAATCACCAGCAAAACCAATAAAAAATAAAAATAAAAATGAAATTATGGCATTTGGTGGCAAATGGATAAAAATGGAGAATATGATGCTAAATGAAATAAACCAAACTCAGAAACTCAGAAGTCAAATGTTTTCTCTCATATGCGGAAGCATATAAGACTAAATACGAATTAAAACAGAGAAACTAGAGTAAAATAAAGGAAAGTGGGAGGAAAAGGATAGATTGCATAAGGAATCAATGAAATACAAATTAACAGACAAGCACAAGGATGTCTAATAGAATAAAGGAAGGAGAAGGGCAGGTGGGAGAAGAAAAGGAAGGAAAAGTGGGAATAATGAATTGGAATCGATTTCCATGCATATCTGAGTTTGGTGAGATGTAGTATGTATGACCATTAAGTGCTAATAAAAAAAATACATACATACATAAATTTGTCCAGCTGACATCTTTGTCTGCTTCACACTTATTCTTACCGATATCTGTTACAACACATCTCAAAAGATTCCAGTTCAGATTGTAATGAACTAGCATTTTCTCAATTTCTCATGTTTTCCCTTGTAGTTATTTCTCATAGATATTTCATAAAAACTAAGTCTTCAATTGTTTCAAACTCATTATTGACTGCTGGAATTAATAACAACTGAGCAGAACTGGTAGCATTTATTGACTCACCAAAAGTCTACAACACTACTGGAAATCCATTGCTTTGTTTTTAAAATGACCCTTCACATTGCTCTCAATTTCCTTAACTTTTAAAGTAACTACTCTCATGCAAGAGAGTGTTCAGCAAGCTTATTTTCTGTGGATACATATCTTTAGTTGCCATACTCAAACACAATTTCATTACCTCACAATTGTTAAAATGGTTTTTCTTTCCCCCTGTTTGGCTAACAAATGAGCCATTTAGAAACTTATTTTAATTACAGTCTAAGTTTCATTTTTTTACTTTTAGAAAGAAATCCTGCTCATATTTTGTTTTAATTAACTATTCCTTCTGACCTCTATATTCCTGTGAAATGATAACATTGTACTCAGTACAGTATTATTAACATATTTATTCTTCTTTTACACACCTATACTGTTCTAGTATAATAAATATAATGCTTTCCCATCTAATGACAATAAAATCCACTCTGCTGTGCCTCAAAAACACTACCACTCGAAGTCCACTTCTCTCCTTTAAACATGATAGGCATGCTCTGATAATAAAAGAAATAAGACACAAGGACAATATATGTGGCATTCAAAATTTGAAAAATTAAAACTTCATCACTGTAATTTGCAGTATGCAATCAACAATTCAAAGTATATGTGATCTATGCAGCAACAATTCAACTCTATACATGTAGTGGCAACATGAGACCCAGATAGTATGCTAATCAGCTGTGGCTTCCTTAAAGTAAAACTTTATTTTTGGACAGTAGCACTTGAATTTCATATGATTTTCATGTATCATGAAATTCATTATCTCTTTTCCCCCCCAACCATTTGAAAAAATGTAAAAAACTATTATTAGCTTGTGGACCACCTAGAGGACTATATTTGACCCATAGGCCATAATTTGCTGATCTCTGGTATAGTCTTCAAGGGTCCCAAATGGAAACGTATAGTACGTAATGGACCAAAACTCTTTTTTGCCATCCCAGCTCTGTAGACTGCCAAAAACTTTTTTCAGCTTTGCAACATCTCAGCTGTTTTTTCATGAACTGAAAAAATGCCTCCAGGGGAAAATACTCATGTCAAACTGACCCATGTACAACCCTGGGAGCTCTCATTCCTTCAAGTCTTTATTACTGTACTAGCTTTCTGTTGTTTTAAATATCTCTTTGGAAAACTATTTTATATAACAATTCTAATTATTCTCAGTGGAAGGTCTGTTCTAAGTTTTCTGCTATAGATGAAGGTACAAGTTACACATTCATTACCCAATATTAAGACTTTGCATAAAGCTATAGTAACCATGATAGCAACGACATTATCACTGGATACATGAGTATAAAAATGAACTAAAATAAAGAGCCTAGAAAAACCCATACATATAGTGAACATTTGCTATCTAATGCAAGTTATATTTGAAATAAGTGGAACACAAGAAAAGATATTTCAATAAATGGTGTAGTTAGAGTAGGCTCTCCACATGTGAAAAAACAAAATTAGATTCCTATATTACATGAAACATAAATAATTTTAAGTAATAAAACATGTACATATTAGTGCATAAGCTATATAAATAAATTTAAAAAAAACATTTTTAGGACACATTAGAAACTGCTGAAAGTTAAATTTGGAGTAAATATGTTACTGTTAACAAAGGTCCATCTCTGGTGACCCCAATAAAGTAGGTTGGCCACACACTCAAAAGGCAAAAAGTAATAGCAAAAAAAAACAAGAAAGAAGCTTTAATCAGTACGGCCACACTGAGAAGACATGGGGCACAGCATTTCCAGCTCTGCATATGGGGATACTGACATGAACTCCTAGATTATGTACACAAGGGGGATCAGAAGTGTGCAAACTGTGGTCTGGTTGACCACTATCTCAGGAATGGTCAGGCAGGGCCTTATCAGCAGAAATTTAAAAATTGCTGGTGCCTGAGGGGGTAGAGTCATCTAAAGATGTCATCAATCAGACCTGTTGGTCCTGAAATCCAAGATGACTGGCTTGGAACAAAGGGAACAGATGCAAAATGCAGGCAGAGATACCAGGTAAACATCTGTAAACACAAGTGAAGAATCAGTATTTTTTTTTTTTTAGCAAAAGCAGTCTCTAAGTCCTTTTTAAATTACCATAGTTCAAAATTCAAAATTTAATAAAGGGTATGCAATGAAAAGTCACCTTATATACAGAGCTACAGACATAGAAAATATTCCATAGAGGCAAAAAAAAAAAAAAAAAACTCTGTTTCCTATGCAATCTTCAAAAGGTACTTTACAGATATATCATTTTGTATTAATCTCGGCCCCTCCCCCACAGAATACATCCAAGAGATCCATTAGTGTCAAAGAATAACATTCTCCTCATCACAAACTCAAGTTCTTTAAGCCAAACTTATTTAAACCTAAAAATTAAAATATAAATTATGACTTTTTTGGAGAAAAGTCTTAAGGTCAAGGTCTCCATAGATGAACAGGACCGCCAATTTTCACAAGGGTTTTACGTAAGTATATAAAACTTTCAATTTCTAAAATAGAAATATCCAATTTCTTCTTTGTTTCCACCCGACTTTGTTTCCTACATAAAAATTTCAGGGTTTGAGCTGGGGATGTGGCTCAAGCGGTAGCACACTCGCCTGGCATGCGCGAGGCACTGGATTCAATCCTCAACACCACATAAAGATAAAATAAAGATATTGTGTTCACCTAAAACTAAATATTAATTTAAAAAAATCAGGGTTTAGTTGGCATGGTAACAGGAAACAAACACATTAACTTTTAGGTATATATACACATATATGCCTAAATGTATATTTACATGTATATATATCTAATGGTGTTCTGAGGTCAAACAACTATCTTGAATTATCTTGCAAAAACTAGACCTTGCACTCAGTACTGTGATGAAATAATTCATGCAAGATTTGCTGGTATCTTCTTCATAGCCACTGCATTTTAGGATAAAAAGAAAATAATTTCTAACTCTGCAGATGAAGAATCTTTAGTATCAACCGATAATATGATTGGGGAAGATATTATTTGACATTAGCTAAGAGTATCACAGACAGACCAAGAAGTCAAAATTTCTAATTTCCTCCCATTGAAAATACTGTTTATGAGCCAGGTACAGAGGCACATGGCTATAATTCCAGAGCCTCAGGAGGCTGAGGCAAGAGGATTCCAAATTCGAGACCAGTTTTGACATATTAGTGACACATCCTGCCTAAAATTTAAAAAGTATTTAGAATATAACTCAGTAGTAAAGCATCCCTGGGTCCAAGCCCCAATTAAAGAAATTAATAAACACACACACACACAAACACATTATATTAAGCATATTAATCTTATAAAAGTAGTAACACCGGCAGCTGAACAAGGATTTCTCAACTTCGGCGCTACTGACTTTTGAGCTAGATAATTCTTTGTTGTGGGAGGCTGTTCGTTACAAATTGTTCAGCAGTGGCCCTAGTCTCTATCCACTAACTGCCAGAATGACACACCTCCCCACTCAAACTCATGCACTGGAATTTGCCCTTCAGTGGAAAATTCCTTTCATGCATTTAGCTATTTCAAGATAGAAGACTCTCTCATGTTCCAAGTCTTCATTAGGTACCAGACAAAAAAAAAACAAACCAGAATAGATGCTGCCCAAGCCCTTGTAGGGCTTATAGCCTTCACAGGGAGATCAACAGAAAGTTATCAAAAGGAGAGAAACATCACACATTTCACTGAGAATGCATAAGGATGCATTCTTAAGAAAAGATGGGCACAATCAAAACATTTTATGGAAGAATACAACCCCTGTTCCTGAGCTTTCTATCTTGTTCTCTCACCTTAGACTGAATACCCAAATTCTAACTTCAGATCATTTTTGCATTTCATTTTAATGAATGTCACAGGTTAAAAAATTTTTTTCTGCAAAAAGGAGATCTAAATAGAAGTAGTACATGAGTTTTACAACTAGTTCTCAATCCCAATCAAAATTATTGAAATTTAAGATAGTAAAATTTCACACTCCCTAATTTAAAAGTATTAATTTTTAAAAAATGGGTTTACAACACAGCAAACCTGTGGAATGTGACAGACATCATTATCCAAAATACATGTATGAAGACACGAATTGGGTGTCAACCTACTTTATGTACAGAGATATCTGTATAAATATTAAAAACCATGTTCTACTTCCGATACAATTTCAATACCACAAGTGCATTTACCTTTTTCTTACTTGTAGTTTCTTTCTTCAACACTGAGAAACCTAATTCTAACTGTCTACGTGTAATTTATTTGATTCCCTTCTTTCCACCTGTTTTCTCTCTTACCTCTCATTAGTAACCAGTATGTTTAGTTTCTGGTGTATCCTTATCGGGCTTCTTTTCCACTATTAAGCATGTATTCTTAGATCTCATTTTTCTTATATAAAGAGTACAACACTACAAATGTTCTTTTACTTTTTCTTCATTTAATAATATATCATGGAAACCACTCTACACCCGGTCACAGATATTACTCAGTAATATCTACATAGTATTCCACTATATGGCTGTACCATAGTTTATTCAACCATTTAGGTAACCTAACTATATGGGCATTTATGTTCTTTATAATACATTACAAATTAAACAATGCTAATTGCTCACATTTCTGTTACTGGAGGCATGTTCAGAATTGATTTCTAGACGAATCAAAGATTACAGGCATATGCAGTTTATGATGATCACCAAATTTGCCTCCAGAATATTGGCAACAATTTGCATTCCAACCACCAAAGCATGAGGATATCCGTTTCCCCACAGCCTTTTCAACAAATGTGTTGTTATATGTTTGAAATTCTGTCAGTCAGACAATCTTTCTTTCTTAAGTGCAAATTTTAGCTACATGGTTCATCCAGTGTCTATCTGATAAAGGAGAAAACAACAAAATAAACAAAAAGCAGTAGAAATGGCAATAAACATAACACTACTATAAATTTGATTGGCTAAATTAGTGGTAAGATAAAGGTTTGACAATGCTGCCACTAGTGCCCTTATCATCTACAAACCACCTACCTGCTGCAAGCATTCTCTCAGTATTTGATTTGATTGGGTCTATATAATACTAATGCCTAGGTGAAGTTAAAAGAAATGCTGGTCTCCCAAAGACGCCAGCAGTCCTCTCCCAAGGACAGAGCAAAGCCTTGAGCTCTAAATACTATTTAAATATTTAGTAACATTTATAAAAAGTAAAAATAGTACCTTCTATCCAGAAAAGAGAGGTGAGGTAACCTTCCTTTTAACTATCCTCTCAGCAAACAACTACAGAAGATCTATTTATGCATATGCACACAACTATTTTTCTGTATTTGTCATAAATATCACCATGTGTACTAATTTCCTCTGGTCTTAGTGCAACACTATAAAGTTCATGTTAGCCTTAGTTCATGGCCTTCCCTGTAATAATTTCACAGCCACACAGGAAAAAAAAAAAAAAAACCTACTTCCAAAACTACTCTTAAAGTAATCCACAAAAGAGAAGGTTCTCACTAGTCCATCAAGTCTTAAGTCTTAATCTGGCTAAGTACATTCAGACTAGGCAATGTACCATTAAGCCTTATACTGTTCAAAACTTACTAACATGGTGCTGGGGTTGTGGCTCAGTGGTAAAGCGCTTGCCTACCATGTGTGAGGCACTGTGTTCGAGTCTCAGCACCACATATAAGCAAATAAATAAATAAAGTTCCATCAATAAATAATAAAAAATATTTTTAAGTGCATTTGATTTCAATACAGAAAAATGTCTAAGATTTTAAAACAAAACAACAACAACAAAACTAATAACATGCATTCAAATGTAATGCCAAATTTTCCAGATGAGCATTCTGACTTGATTATTCTTAAGGTAACAGTTACCCACCCATGTGAATTAGATCATTTCAATAATCTGAATAAAGCTATTGTTATAAAAGGTGAATAATTACTTGAATCAAGGTCTTTGGCTCACCCTATACATTTGAGAGCTTTGCCTATATTCTACCTATGAAAGCCCAGATAGGGTGGTCTAAAATTTCTAGTTTTAATGTTCCTTTAGCACTGTCTCACTTCTTCCAAATACATGTGTAAGAAACCAAAGCAACAACATTTCAGCTTCCTGTTCTTACCAATGGGTGTTAACTGTTGCATTATTTTTGTGATTGTTCCAAATATCACATGAAAATGACAGCAGTGAAAGCTCTGAAAAATGGAAGACTATGTGCACATTATGTAAGGAGGACATCACAAAGATTAACTGAACTGCCAACTGTACCAAAAATTTTTAATCAATGTTTAAAATATTGGAATTAGATAACCTGCACACTAAAAGACATGTTAAATATCTTGTCATTCTTATTTTGAAGCTTCATCAGTTTTATCTTAAAGAGTAACCATATAGATGTAAAAGTACATAGTTAGCAATACCCATTTCCAAAAACATTAATTTCTGATTTAAGTGTAAAATATTAAAGATTAAATTTATTGAATAACTGCACATACTATATTCTAGTGGCCTGTACAAATTACTCCATATAAATTACTAATTTACTATTTTGAGGGTTTTTTTTAACACTATGATAATCATTTAATAAATAATTCTTGCAGATAAACCTTTATGTTGAATAAAGCAAATTTTATAAAACCGTGGTTTAAATTTTAGCTTCTTTTACTTACTTCTGTGCTCCCTGAGACAACAGCTTTGTCCACATTCACTAACAATGGTTCTTCCACCTGGCACACTCCCAGCGACCACTCCACACAACGACGATGAGCCCAACAAGTGCCTCAAATGTGAAAAGTGAAAAGGAGAAAAAGAATAAACATCAAAAATATTAATGCAAATAAAGACCTAAAATGTCAAAGTCCTCTCTGCTGGGTAAGCACATAATGGTAGCGTGTACCACCCATCCAACAGTCCTTCTCAGATCATGCCCCAGTCTGCGAGCTGCAGCACCAACGTCAACCTGGGGACTTGTTAGAAATGCACAATCTCAGGCGACAACTGAGAACAACTGAATCAGAAGTTCTTGCAGTACAGCCCAGTAATCTGAGCTGAAATGAAGTTAGTTTTTATTCATTATATTTAAATATTACTGTTTTATTTGGTATCTTAATATAAAAACAAAAGGAACATTATTTAATATCTTGTTGATGACAAAGGGGATGTATAAAAAATTAACACTCCCACAACACATTCCACTTGATCCCAAGCAAGAGCACCCACCACTCATCAGTAACAGCTCAGTCTTTAAATTCTCTATCACACAGCAATTGAACCACTATCGATGGATTTGTAGTTCAAGCATAGAATGAGATTTACTTAAAATTCCAACAGCTCCATATCATGAGTATGAGCTCATTATGTTGTTTATTATAAGAGAATACATGTGGCTAAAATCTACTGTCTTCCATCCCAACAGGAAAGTGCTATACTCCCCCAAGTTTTCACACACTCCTTTAAAATTTTCTCTTTCCTCAATTTTCACAGAACCACGGGGCTGCTATCCACACCACAGTATATAAATATTTATAAAAGCAACCTGTCCAGTGTTAACTCTGCAGACTGTAAATAAATTAGGTAATCATAATTTACCTAATCAGATATGTTTAATGACATTTTTATAATATGACCCTAATAACTTCTAGAGAATAAATTGATAATGCCCTAAAATTTCAGTGCTTCCAGAAACAAGAAGCAGCTGTTACTGAAGAGAAGCCCCTACCTGTAGGATCAAATAAGGCTTGGACATCAATGGCATCTGGAAGGCCAACCAGACTGAGTTCATCCCACAATTTACCGGCCTGATCATCTGAAGCTGTCTGGGTGCTTACACTTACACAAGACACTGTACTCTGAGGAGAAGATCGCTCTCTGAAAATAAAGTGAAATAAGATAAATAGCTGCGAAAGTGATAAGAAGTAGAAAATTGCTTCATTTTATAACAATTTGAGTACAATGTACTGCCAAATAAATTTTAATTTATTAGATATAAACTGTCATAAAACAATTTTTAGAATTCAATTATTATTCAGAGTATAATATTAAAATGGTGCCATATTATTTCATGTAAGCAACTAAGAGTCTTCAAATACATAAGAATTAAAATTACAGTTGTAAATTTATTTTTCCATTCTCTTAAAAAAAAAAAAAAAAGACTCTAGTCAGGAACAATGTTTTTAGTACATACAATGACTATTCCCTTCGTCCTTACTTAAATGCTTACAAAACATAACTTGAGAAAACTTTAATGTGCTTTAAGTTAGAGAACTGCCACAGAAGAGGTAGCAGTTCATTTCAAGTAAAGAAAGGTTATTTTCCAGGGAAAACACAGCGTTAAAAGGGAGGCGGGAAGTGCAAGTGGGTGGAACACGTCAGCTGTAGCGTCTTATGGTCGCCTCAACAAATCTCAACAGCTGGCCCGTGGTGTGATGTTGCAAGTAGTCTCAATCAAGACTGCACCTCACAAACCAGAATTCAGAGCAAAAACAAAATAGCTACTAAAGGCATAAGAAAGACAGTCTAGCAGCTAACACTACAGTATAAAAACTGAATGCCAAATGCTGAATAAATGATAACATATGAGAGTTTTCAGGCTTTCAAGCCCTAATACTTTATTATTTAAGAGCATTCAATAAATAAAGATGGTTATTGTGTTCAGCATTAAATATGGGAAGTCAGATGACTGCCACTGAAACTTAAAATCTTCTCCTAATATCATAGTATTTTAACCTGATGATAATTCTGGATTAAATCACTATTGAATATAGATCATAACTCACTGCACTTCTGTATGCTGGATATTTATCATGATTCCTATTAAGAGAAAATCAGCACAATGACCAGGGTACTAAACTTTTTTATACCTGGAATCATTGAAAGAAAAAAAGTATTAACATATTTCAATAAGTACATTTAAATATCAAACCATATAAAATAACCAGTAACTTTATGTTTAGCATTAGAAATGCATAAAGAGGTTCAGCATGCTATGCTAACTTAAATTCTCATTTTTATAAATGCCCACAGTAAAATGAGAACAAATACTTTTCTACACATATAATCTTCATTCCTATAAATATATTCATTACTAATCATTGTTACTTTGTTGGGAGAAATAAAGACTAACAGGTCATCTATAAATACTATTATTTTAGCATTTTTTGCACTAGCATTTGATGGGAAACATGGTGTAGAAACCAATGGAATGACTCATCAGTCTATTATTAATCAGTTCCTAACCAGAAGCTTGGTGAAATTCAACCATCAGGTTTTGAGACTAGTTTATGTATATACCATATCAGATGCCAATGTCAATCCTACAGATGGTAGCAGCTCAGCTTAGGAAAGAGTATCAAGAGAAGTCAGCTGAAATACATACCCATAAAATTTCAAGTTATAAAGCAGAAAAAAAAAAAAGGCAAGAACATTTGATTATATATTCTTATATTTAGTGCAAACAAGAAGAAAAATCCAATTAAAAAAAAACTTCCTCTCAATTTTTGTAAATTAACTAGGTGTTCATACTTCATTAGTAACACATTTTGCAAATATTTAAAATCATTACTAAAATAAATTCGCTGTCTACCCCCATATGACTGCTGAATTTTCTAAGTGGACTTCATTACAGGCTTTTCATCATTAATTAACCAACTGGATAAGCACTAAATATATATAACAGCTTTTCAGTAAGGCCAGGCTATTTTGCAATTATAAATTACCTGAGCTCATAAAATTTTTCAATAAAAATTAGCTTCATTTGTAAAATAAGTAAATAAATGAAGCCCAGTTCTATTTCCCAGGACTGGGTTTTGTCTAATTGCCATTATTAAAGACGGAACATGAGAATATAAGATATACCCTGGTTCAATTCATCAAATGTGCTAATTACAGATAGACATTGTAAGTTTGCTGGACTTTTGATATATTTTATTAACATGTAAGCACTCAACTAATAACAAAAGATAAAATACCTATATATGATTTAATTACAGCCTTAGAAATATGAGGAGTCTCCAAATACAGTACTTCCAGAGCTTCCTTAAACTGTTCTACCTTAAATTCTTTAAAGA
Organism: Marmota marmota marmota; assembly: GCF_001458135.2. NCBI lineage: Eukaryota > Metazoa > Chordata > Mammalia > Rodentia > Sciuridae > Marmota > Marmota marmota. The sequence continues at coordinate 1,893,962 of NW_026000164.1, read as the reverse complement.
TTGTCTCTGTTATTGTTTCAATTCCTGCTTCAAGTATTCAAGGCATTGGCAGCAGTTCAAAAACAATGAGCCAATCAAGGAAGAACAGCACAACGGTGCTTCAGTACTTAAATTTGGAGATAAGCCAGACAGCACTTGGGTGATTACATCATCAACCTCAAGGAATAGAGCTGGTTAGCCTTCCAAATGAATATTTATTAATCAACTACAGAAACTTCTCTCCTAACCAGCAAAGCCAAGTCCATATATTGAGAGCCTTTAAAAACAACCACACAAAATATTTAAAAAGCATATTAGACAAGAGTTTTAGGTGATTGCAATGTACCCATGAACACAGACATACCTATGTAATTATACAAATACTTATTTTTTTAAAAATTATCTTCTGTATCTGTACTCTAAACATATAATTACAGAAGAAAAAGGGGGAGAGAAAGAAAGGGAGAGAATTGTATTATGCTGAGAATTTATAGGGCAGCTCAATATTCTCTGACACAAACACACATATAAATTAGATAAATTAATCAAATGAGAGAATGAATAAATGAATGACACAGAAGACATGAACAGTGACAAATTTGACTTTGCTATCATGTTAAACGCTTACCAAAAAAGGCTTATTTAGAGAAGAAAAGCAGGACCACACTGATGTATTGTCTTCTTGCATTTACAAATTCCATGAACTCCCTTCAGCCTATGTTATGTTCTCTAAAAGTTCCTTCCAAAAATTAACTTTTGTCATTATACTGATTTTGTTGTCATACAATTAAGAAAACAGATTAAAAAAAAAAGAAAGAAAGAAAGAAATTTCAAGGAAAGGACTGTTTCTGGGTTAATGGTGAGTCATTAAGTTTCTTCAGAAATGTGGGAAACAGGAGGAAATCTTTAATAGTGGTTCAACCCCATCTGTAAACTTAAAAACATCACGCTAAAAACAGTTTTATTCCATCCCAACAATTTAAATTCAAAACTGCTCACTTTCTCGGTCCTCTCTGTCGACGTAGAGCTGAATTTTGTATTTTCTCATAGGTCCCACTGCTGTTGTCATCAATGTCCCTGTTGGAAGTCTGGTTTTTCCATGGCAAGATAAATCCAGGTGTTACTCTGAATTGCTTTAAATCTCCTTGTCCTAAGGAACTTTTTTCCCCACAATAACAAAAAGCACAGAGTTGTTCACTGGTAAAAATGAAAAATGAAGAGAGACAGAAAAGAGAAAAGCCGCTTTACTCAACAATTCTTAAGTAACACACAACCAGATACTGGTGCTTCAAAATTATATCTTCAGTGCAAGCTACACTGTTTTCAACTTATTTTCTACAGTCTATTCTATGATTATACCATAAGAACAATTAAGTTTAATAATGATCATACCTATGAAATTCTACTTTTCTATAGCATGATTTTTCCCCCTTTCCTGTGGTGCTAGGGATAGAGTCCAGTGCTATACTCCTAAACCACCATGATTTTTCTAAAACTGTGAACATACCAAAATCAAAAAAATTCTAGGGCTAGGGTTGTGGCTCAGTGGTAGAGTTTTTGCCTAGCATGTGTGAGGTTACTGGGTTTAATTTTCAGCACCACATAAAAGTAAATAAAATAAAAGTCCATTGACAACTAAAATAAATATATATATATATATATATACACACACACACACACACACACACACACACACACACATTTAAATTCTAATTTATACTTACGAAAATGATCTGTCAAAAAAAAAAAAAAATTTGACCAGGGCTGGGGTTGTGACTCAGTGGCAGAGTGCTCGCCTCATACAGGTAAGGCACTGGGTTCAATCCTTGCACCACATAAAAATCAATAAATGAAATAAAATATTGTGTCCATGTAAAACTAAAAAAAAAATTTTTTTAAATCTGACTAAAGAAAATCAGCACCACATATAAATAAATGAATAAAATAAAGGTCCATCAACATCTAAAAAAATAAATAAAACATAAATAGTGCATGAATGTTAGTTTATCAATTATAACAAATGTACCACACTAATGCACAATGTTAACTAAACTGTGGGGGTTGGAGGTGTGGTGATGGAAACACTGTTCAATTATTCTATAAATCTAAAACTGTTCTAAAATTTAAAGTCTACTAATTTTCAAAAAGAAGAGATTAAAAAGTTAAAAAGACGAGCAGCGGATATATCTCAAGTGATAGAGTGACTGCCTAACATGTGTACAAGGTCCATGGTTCTATTCCCCAGCAAACACCTCCCGCCCCAAAGGAAGGACAAAAAAACAATACATACTATGGAATACAGACATAATAAGTGACCTTAGAAATAACAAAACTTAAACATATGTCTCCTCTTAGACATATTTTCTCTTTATACTGCTTCTACAACCAAATCTTTCTTCTCAGGCATTAAAAGTCTCCAACTATCACCCTTGCAGTAGCTACTCCATTAACTTTCATAACATTTTGCATTAACAGGGAATAGGAAAAAAATCTAGTTTTTTTAAATATTATATTCAATTCTGTTTGCAACCAAGAGTTTGCTCTTTTCAAGCATATTAAAACAATCTGAATATAGAGTATGTATTAGCCATAAATAAAGACATGGTATATTCAAAAATGACAAATTTTACAGACAATATTCTCTGAAAATAATGCAATAAAACTAGAAATGTGCAACAGATGACTTAAAATTTTCTAAACATTGGTAAACTAGAAAATATATTGCTAAGAACCCTTCAGTTATTTACTGTAAAAATTTGTGAGATGGAGATAAAGTTGAAACTAAAGGGAAACTTAAAATTTACATAAATTATCAGTAGATTCAAGTTTAGATATTAGTAAGCTGAAGTTTTCAACTACAGACAGGGGGAAAAAATAAATGAAGACACTGATAGAACATTAATCAAAAGAAGACAAGAAACGAAAAGGAAAATAACAGAATCAGTGAAAATAGAGAAGATCAACAAAATCAAAAGCTCATTTTTCAAAAATATCTCTGGGGGAAAGAAAGCAGGCAAAATGCAAACAAAATACAGAGTAAAGGGGAGAAATAAGTATATATGCAACAAAGAGTAAAATTTTATTTTTACTCTCACCATTTTTTCAACCACTTCTTTTCAACACAGTTGAAAGTCCTAGAAGTCCTAGCTAGAGTGATGAAACAAGAGAAAAAAAGACAATTTTCTCTAATAGGAAACATGTAAATTTTTAAGAAATTTTTAAGTTATCTGTTGCACATATCTGTCTCTATTTGCTGATGTGATCTTATGCATGTACAGAAAACCCTGAAGATGCCACCAAAAAATGCTAGAACAAAAAAAAATGAATTCATTAAAGTTTCAGGATATGAAATCAACATTAAAAATAGTATTTCTACATATTAAAACTGAGCTAACCAAAATTTAGAGAACAATCTCATTTAACACTAGCAACAAATTTTTTTTTAATACTTCAGTGTAAATTTGGCTAAAGCAGTAAGAGACCTGTATCCTGGTAACTATAAAACACTGATATAAGAATCTGAAGAAAAACACAAATAAATAGAAAGTTACCTCATGTTCAGGGACTGGAAGAATACTGTGAAAATGTCCTTAATACCCAAAATAACCCAAAGATTAAATGAAGATCCTATCAAAATTTCAATGTCCAAAAAAAATCCAATGTCATTTTTCACAGAAATAGAAAAAACAATACTTAAATTTGTATGGAACCACAAAAGACCTTAAATAGCCAAAATTAGATGGAGTCAAAAACAAAGCTAAAGCATCACACTCTCTTGACTTCAAAACATATTATAAAATGATTATATATCAAAGCAGGATGACACTGGTATAAAAAGACACAAAAACTGATGGAACAGGAAAGACATTACAGAAATAAGCCCACACATCTTTTGTCAAAGATGCCAAGAACACACAATGGCAAAATAATCACCTCTTCAATAATTGGTGCTGGGAAAACTGGCTATCCACATACAGAAGAATGACCCTTATCTCACACCAAATACAAAAACCAACTCCAAATGGGTTAATGACTGAACTATAAGACCTGAAAGTGTTTGTTTTTTGCTTGTTTAAATATTTTTTTTAGTTGTAGTTGGACACAATACCTTTATTTATTTATTTTTATGTGGAGCTGAGAATTGAACCCAGAGCCTCACACGTGCTAGGCAAGCACTCTAGCGCTGAGCCACAACCCTAGCCCTAAGTGTTTGGCTTTTAAGACATTTAAACCTTCCTAAAACTACTGGGGGAGAAGGAACTGCAGTATAATCAACACTTTTACACCCTTTACCTGGATTCACATAATAGTATAATAAGCAGGGTTGGTAAGGAGGTCTCTCTGGGAGATAAATCATGTGATAGAGAGCAAAGCAAGCTCAAAGACCCTCATACAGAAACCTGATTGGTGTGTTCAGGAGAAGCAAAGACAGTGTGAAAAAGCACAGTGACAAAGAAAGTCTCAGAGACAGCCAGGGGCAGATCATGCCTTGGAAAAATAGCAAGGATATGAAATGTTAAATATAATTTAAGTATTTAATTTCAATCCAACAGTATAAGATAATAGGGGGAGAAATGACTTACATTTTAGAATAATTTTTGCAACTTTGCTAAGAAAAAAAATGGAGGTAAAAAAAGTTGAAAGGTAAAGAGAATTAGATTATTTAATCCTTCAGATTGAAAGAAGGAAGAGAAGCAGGGAGGGAGAGGTGGTTTAAAAGGCTACAGCTTCCCAAGGGCAACAATGGCCTCAACCAAGATGACAGACAAGATAGTAAGAAACTGTGTTGAGCCACAGGATTTAATGGTTTGGATTATCAGGTATGAGAAAAAAGAGAAATTGAGGATTAACTGTCCTAAGTTAACTGAGCATACATTGGTATTGTTTACTGAAATGGGAAAGCCCAGGGAAGAAGATCATCTGAGGCAGAGGTAGAGATAGCATGAATACTTTGGGACTGTTAAAGATGAGGTATCAAACACACCTCCAGATGGAGATGATGAGCAAACCAGCGGACAAGGAAATCTGGAGTGGAACTGGAAATAAAAATGGGGGGGGGCTCTTAAGGATACACAAGATTCACAGCTGTGAAACTGGAGGTGCTTTCCAGCGCGTGAAGAAAACCAGAAAGCAGGCAAGGTGTTGCCTACTTTAAAGCTGAACTATATACCAGTAAGTGGTAAGGTCCTATATTTCTTGTTTTAAAGAATGGGGAGAGGGTAAGGAAAAAGAACATACTCAAGTTTACAATTAAGTATCAAAAATCAGTTCTTATGCTAAATACTCACAGCTATCTCTTTGGCCAGGAATAGTATATTGCTAACTGTCTGTGTTCACATGGGGTGAACAGAGCAACACCCTAATGTACTCCCTGCTCTACAATCCCCAAACTCCATAGCCATCCTCCATCCCAACTACAGAGGTATTGGCCTTAAATTTAAAGCTACTAAACAATAAAACTCCATCGAGATTAACATCTCAAATCCTTCCTCCCTGAATTTTTACAATCCAGCTCTTTTGATTCTCTAACCTGATTTTGGCTTCTACACCAACAGAGACCAGGGAATTTGCAGAGTCCTCAGACACGGATCGCTGAAGAGCTGAGGCTGGCTGCTTGCTGCTATCCACTTCTGCTTCGGCATCCTCTTCTGCAGACTGTTCTTTGACTTCTGCTTCACAGAAAACAAGAGGTAAAAAGAGTCATTTTTATGTTTACATCAATCATTGGTGAATTTATCTACAACACATCTGTGTTAATGGAAAAAAATCAAACAACAAATGACAATACTTCACTGATAAAGAAAAAGTTCACATATATAATTAATGCTATTGTTTACATCTGTTCCCTTCAGCAAAAGGATAATCAAAAAATTTACACTTTAACAGTCATAAATTTCATAAAATGTTTCATCCTTGGCTTATAAAAAGACTTCTATAAAACAAAGTATTACTTTTCCTTGTGCCCACAGCAAAAATAGACTCAGAAGTTTCATCTTAGTAATATTATTATATTCAGGATTATAGCAGTTGATCTTCAGAACATATGAATTTCAGTGTGACTCTTTGAAGTTTTCATGTTTTATGAATTGAAATTCTCATTAATTTAAAACAATCATGGATTCTAATTATTAGCCATTCTAACAGTTAAATATTTGAAAAGAACACACCTTGATTATATTGTTTTTCAATTCTACTCAGGACTTTAACCCCAAATACCTCGTACTTCCTTTCTCAGGAGGCAACCTAACTGCTGAGAGGATTTTCAAACACCTTCACCACTAACTCAAACACCTTCACCACTAACATCATTCATCTCTTTAAATAAAAATCATATGCCCATTCTGGCTTTCTTGTATATTACCAGAATAAAGAAACACTGCATCTCCACCAATGCTCCCAAGGCACTTCCACACTCTTGGTTATAAGCCTTCTCTTCTAACTCCAAATTTGTGTACACCTTTCCACACCAACCCCACACGCCTGCAAACAGTCAAGTAAATCATCAAGCCCTTTCAGCTGCTCCTGTTGGCACCAACTTCATGAAATGCCCTGTGGAGTGCCTGAGCTCCCTCACCTTCCCTTTACCTCCTCCTCAGCAGCTGTTCTCACCAACTCCACCAGGGGCCACGTACAAGCTTTCAAATTCCTAAAACCTCATTTCACACAAGGACTAAGGTCTACATCTGTAGCACCCCCTCTTCTCTGACATTCCCCAACACATGGGACCTGCACAGCAGACATACATAGCAGCTTGGATGCTAATTTTCACATCAAACTTGATCTTTCATTTCTCATTTCAGAACTTCAATTTGATGTCCCTATTTTGGGACTATCTTCTAAATTCAAAATGTATTTTAGGGGAAGTATTTTGGGAAAAGAATTTTGATAAATATTAATTTTATAGTTAGAAAAACTACAAATAATTGTAAATTCTGTCAAGTAAAATTAATAATTACATGAGGCATCAAACAGATGGTTTTGGTTTTCAGTGTTAAAATAATATTTTCCCTTTTTAAATTAAAACTGGAAAGTTTATTACATATTGCTTGTAAGGCACATCAACCAGTGTCCTGTCTACCCCTAGAAACAAAATTGATATATAGAGTACCCAGAATCAAATCTACAAACACATATTTGTATGGGGGAGGACACTAATTTTGCTAATTTTACTATATTAAAATTCAAAATTTATATATAAAAAAAAGATGCCATGAGCAAAATGAATCCATCCCAGATGAAAGGAAATCCATGTAATTTATTTTCACAAAAAGATACTCAAATTCAGAATATGTCAAGGACTTTACAGATGAACAAGATAAAGCACATAACTGTAGAAAACAGATAAGGGACAAACTCCATATTCTCCTTCCTCTGTAGTACTCAATTTTAGGACAGCACATATCTGGCTCAGCCAATACTCTTTGCAACAAATCTTGGCAAGTTCTCACCCACAGAGTATGACCAGAAGTGACTGCCACTTCTTCTCCATCACCTAAAAGGAAGTGACCTGCTCTGAGCAAAATTATGTTACCCTTTCCTATGGACTGGAATGGACATGACAGCCACCCAGTTGCAGTACTGCAAATAAATCAATGCTCCAGAGGATGGCAAAAAAAACAAGAAAGAAAGAAAGTTTGGTCCAGAAACAAGCCACATGGAACAAAGCTGCCTCAAAAGCATGGATTCCTGCTACAGAAATACTATACAAGAGCAAAATGGATTTTATAAGCCACAGGTATATTTTGAATTCTCTGGCATAGCTGTTTAATTTCTGTTCTAATTAATACGGAAAGTGGTATCAGAAGTCTCATAACCAAAACTAATACTAAGTGGCTTAATAATCAGGTCATGAGATACTGATACTGCAGTATGAAAATCAACAGATCTTTTTCATGCAGTGTCCATATCTGACATAACTGCAACCCACAATAACTTGGAAAACAGACTATGCCTACAAGGCCTGTCACTCTAGGGAAATTATCTGGAAAGACCCAGAGTTCACTCTGTGTTGCCTGTTCTCTAGGGATCTACAAGAAGACGGAAAGGAATCCAGTTCTGCTAGAAATTCACTCTGCCTATTACATTTGAAGGACTATAAAATGGTATGTGTAAAACAGAGGTCCAACACACTTATGGGCACATTTTTGTTTGCACTGTTCTTAATATCAACAAGAAAGGTAAGAGAAAGAAACGAGGGCTGGCATTGTGGCTCAGTGGTAGAGCGCTCGCCTAGAATGTGTGAGGCACTGGGTTCGATCATCAGCACCACATAAAAAAATAAATAAGTAAAATAACGGTATTGTATCCATCTACAACCAAAAAAAAATTTAAGAAAGAAAGAAAGGAGAAATATAGAGTAAGATGGTGCTTCAGAGGCTCACAGATAGTGAGCCAAGTGGAACGGTCCCGTGTCATTACATTTCCTATGAACATTTTTTCCTCTAAAAGACAGCTCCATTTATCCCCTAACCCAAACTGTCCTGTCTGCTACTTGTTAATATGCTGCTATTTACCACTATAATATCTAATAGAAAATTTTCTTCTCCTGGTAAACTGTATTACAGTTCTTATGTTTATCCCCTCACCCAAAAGGAAATACATAGCACTTCCAGTGTTTTGAGAGAGGTTCTACTGCTTACAACAAGGAAAAACAAGCAGAACAGTGTTTTTGTCTATCCACCTTTCCTTTTCTCTATAACCGAAGGAAATGGGAAGGCTAAACACAAACACTAATGGTAGATTAATAGGTTTTCAGGTTAACACCTTTTGAAAGTAGGTTTCCTCCATTTCAGAGGGGGGAAAAAACAATTTAGACTCTAAAGAAATTATTTATCTGATTATTTATGTTTAAGAAATGTGATCAGGACCAGTTCTGAACCACAAAGCCTGGCTTTGAGAGTTCAACCTTCTCTTTCCTTCTTTATTAGCTATCAGTTCTGCTAATGAGCATAATAACTTGGATATACTAAACAAGAGTTGGGATTGATGAGTTTGGTTTTATTTTTGGTCTGAATTTTTCTGTTTTGCCTTTTTTGTTCTTTAATGAATAAAAAGGAATCTTGTGGGGCTGGAGTTGTGGCTCATTGGTAGAATGCTTTCCTCACATGCATGAGGCACTGGGTTCAATCCTCAGCACCACATAAAAATAAATAAAAATACTGTATCCACCTACAAAAATTATTATTTTTTTTAAAAAAGGAATCTTGTAACTCCTTCCTTGGGAGTAGTACTTCCAAAACAGAAACAATAAAAGATCTTCCTAAATAAATGAACTGTATGTAATAACAGAAACTATTTTTTTTAACTATCACTCTGCATTTGGCAGAATACATTAGATCCTGCTGTCAAAGTTAAAGCAGAATAACTAGAGATTATGAGTCTTTCCCTTTTCCCCAGCCCTAGTCTTCAAAAGATTGCCAGAGTCTGGCAGGAAAATGTCTGATGGACTTGCTCTGGCTGAAAATGACATCGGATGAAGATCCTACCAGGGATGTCATCCAGACATGTTCCAGATGAATGTGACCCAGTGATAACCAATGGGGTATTACTCACTCAAAGCTGTTCAATCAATAAAATAGTCCAGGCTGGGGCTGGGGTTATAGCTCATTAGTAGAGTGCTTGCCTCGCATGCATGAGGCACTGGGTTGTATAGTCTGCACCACATAAAAATAAATAGAGATACTGTGTCCATCTGCAACTAAAAAAAAAAAAAAAAAAGATTTTTTTTTAAAATAGTCCGGGCGGGCTGGGTTCCTCAGTCACTTTACAGATTTTTTGTCTTTCATGGAGTTCTATTTATTCAAATTGCCTGCAGCTCAAACTTATGGAAATCGAAAAAGAGACCTTTTAACATTTAAATTTTTTTCAGCATATTTTTCTTTGGTATAAAATCCCCAATGAATCTTTCACTTTATACTTTTAAACTGACCTAAATACAAGCAATGCTACTTGGTCAACGAAATGTTCTGAAGGCAGAAAGCAAGGCTGAGCGGGTGGTGAAGGGGATGACTGTGTCCCCAGTAGATGGCGCACGTGCAAGGATAACTACGCTACTAAAGAATCATATATAGGGAAGTTGAAATTTCTAAGAGAACTTAACATGATCTGTGCACTTTATTAAATGACATCGCCTATGTGCCAGGCATCTTTGGTGATACAAAGTAAGTGATATCTAACTTCTACCCTTACATAATTCCATTACATATCCTCTTTTGACTCTATTTTTCCACTTCCATGACTCTTACTCAATCCTGGTTAGTTCTATGACAGGAGAAACAAAAGTTGTTTGATGTAGTAAAATCAAAGGTTTAAAATCTTAATAGTCCAGAGTAGCCATGTGATCTTTTTATGTTACTTAAACCTCATGTCAACTTCAGTTTGCTCCTCATTTTAAAAAACAGATAATACTACCTAAAATAAAACTAGGTTTAGGCTCAAAAAAGACAATGCAGGAAGAATACTTAGTCCAATACCTTAAGTAAGTGAAGGTTCATGAATGAGTGTTATTTTGCAAATATTCCCCTCCTCATCTTTGAGATTTTTTTCAAAAGGCATAAGGATATGAGGGATTGACCCAGGGCCTTACCCACATTAAGCACTCTACCACTGTGCTACATACCCAGCCTAAGATCAAATTTGACATCCTACCACAAATTATTTAAATCGTATTTTGAGAAATAATGAGAATGGAGAGAACATATGTTGCTGGCTCTGTGTTAGAAGTTAGGAGAGAATTGCTTTAGAATGATTATTTACCAAACAAAATTTTGGGTAACTATTACATTGTATTCAAATGCATTCAGTACAAAAATACAGTCAGCAAACCTGTCTTTATGGGTTTCTGTGGAAGACAGAAAATGGTATGGTATCTGACATGATAGAGGACAACACAGGTATGATGGAGATAAGGCCAGAGATGGCAGTGCAGCTCATAAAGGGTTTAAAGAGGTATCAGGAGCTCAGCTGAAACTACAAAGATAAAAGAGAGGCTGGCTCAGGGTTTTCTCCCTTTTTTTTTTTTTTTAATT
>NW_026000164.1:1866762-1881478 GCF_001458135.2 Marmota marmota marmota | reverse complement strand
TTTTTTTTTTTTTTTAATTATTTTTTACTTATAGTTGGACACAATACTAAGGATTGAACCCAGGGCCTTGCACATGCTAGGCGAACACTCTACCACTGATCCACAACCTCAGCCCTCAGGGTTCTCTCCTTTACAAAAAAATCTCTTGAGGCTAGGGATAGAGCTCAGTAGAAGATCACTTGCCAAGCACACACACAAGGACCTGGGTTCAATTCACAGCACCTAAAAGCAACCATCTGACCTATTATCCTCATTTGAAAGATACGGAAATCAAAGTCTCAAAGTTAGCAAACTGAAAGTCACAAAGCTGAGGGGCAAAGCCAGAATGCACAATCAGATTTGTACATGCATAATACTGGCACAGCCTCAACAAAGTACAGAAGGAGTATGAATAAATTCATGTGAAAAAAACAATACTAACAATTTTACAAGGACATTTTAACTGATCAATCACTTGCTGAATAATCAAGACTATGAAATTAAAACTGAAAATAAAGTTTTCCTCTTCATCTTTTTTAGCAGGACTAAGATTATAAAGTGGCAAGAACCTCACAGACAAGCTCATAGAAATAAAAACTACTGATTTGGAGCAATTATAAAATTACTCTCCTTAAAAGTTATGTAATTCTTGGGCTGGGGCTGGGGCTCAGTGGTAGAGTGCTCGCCTAGCACATTCAAGGCCCTGGGTACAGTCCTCAGCACCACGTAAAAATAAATAAATAAAGGTATTGTGTCCATCTACAACTAAAAAAATGAATATTTAAAAAAAAAAGTTATGTAATTCTTGCCAGGCGAGGCAGTGCACACCTGTAATCCCAGTGGCTCAGGAGGCTGAGGCAGGAGGATCACAATTTCAAATCCAGCCTTAGTAATAAAACACAAAATAGGACTGGGGATTGTGGCTCAGTGGTCAAGTGACCAAGTTCAATCATCAGTAATACCCCCCCAAAAAAAATTATATAAATAATTTTACTTAATTTTTTAAAAATTTTTGATGGACATAATAGTTTTATTTATTTATCTTTCAAAGGACTATGTATCCTACAACAAACTCGTAAGTATAATAGCATAATAGACTATAAGATGTCAAAATACCCAGTGTTCAAGTACAGTCTTTCCTACCAACACAGTACATTCTTTCAAACTACCTGGCTTTCAGTGAATCTTTATATTTTATTTATTAAGGGATTCTAAGATCTTGCAGGAAGAAATTACATCTGTACTTTTACTTACCTCTATTTTTATACTAACCTACAAAATTTAGAATTCTAAGAAATTATCGAGTGACTACAAGCAACAAGTAGTATTACTGGCAACACCCATTTCTCAGTCATTAGTAGAGCTGTAGATATTTTCTTATTGAATTCAAATGTTATAGATATCCCAAATACCATTTCCCATATAGGTATGCCAAAATTATAGTTGTTATTAAATTCACTGATTTTATAATCCAATGTATAATCCAAATGCATAATCCAATGTATCTTATTTTATTAACTTAAAAACGTTATTTATTGAGAAGTACATGGACTGCCAGAGGGATAAGGGCACAGAGGAGGTGAAGAGTCCCCTCTATTTACCTTTGGAAAGACACTATGCTTGTTTTAAAACCAGAGATTGTCATAAAATCTGATTCAATTGTTTAATTAATTAATCATCCCAAATATAGATCCTATTTATGTAAACACACATAATTATAAAATTCTTAAAAACTAATATTTGGTAATTACATTAATCAACACTAGCATTCATTAACTGCTAGTTACCCAAGAAAAATGCATGCCTTCCTGTATGCTCTGGTACACTACTAAATAAAGGAAAAATTATTTTCCTCTCTCGAATTCCTTCACCTCCACAGCACATTAAAACTGTTCATAGGGCTGGGATTGTGGCTCAGCAGTACACCGCTCGCCTAGCACGGCAGGACCTGGGTTTGATCCTCAGCACCACATAAAAATAAAGGCATTGTGTTGTGTCCATCTACACCTAAAAACTAAATGTTAAAAAAAAAATAACTGTTCATGCTCCCTTTACATGAAAATTGCAGAAGAAAACGAAACTGATAAACTGTTCAATCATGTTCTCTCCTTTTGAACAGAAATGGTCAGAAGAAGTCTGTCTTACGAGAGTTCTGCTGTCAAGAGGTGTCTTATCTAGTATTTCCTCTACATCTACAACATGCGCTGGTTAGAAAGGGCAGACTTTTTATTCATCCTATCTTTATTTACTAAATTCCTAAAAATGTTGACACTGATTAATATGAACATGGTCACTGCTTTAACAGAATAATATATAAACATCTAAAAGTAAAGACACAAAAATGTGAGACTTGTTTTGAGAGTTAACACTTTATAGGTAACTTCTTCTCCTTAATCACAGCTCCATAAATTCTAATAAATATATATTATCACCATGTTTGCTAACGTGATTTCTTTAAGGCAAGCACAAAAGGCTTAAAATTAAATTCCAAAACTTATGAAAACCCCAAAATACATTAATATTAATTAAAATTGTGATTTTAGATATCAACTGTACTCTGGATGGTTTATTTAGTTGTTACCAATATTTCCTTTAGTTAACTTACACTTTTTTTAAGTGTTTTTAGTGGATTTTTTTGCCATAAATAAATGAAGCAAAAATAAAAAACATTTCACCATACATCTTCACCTTAAAATAATGGTTATTTGTATCAATATTGATCTTCTTCTTACACTTTTTTTTTTTTTGGCTTAAAAATATATGTATCAACCAATATAATTGTCCTGAATTCTCTAAACAAGCCTAGGCATCAACTGACTAGCAATAACTGACACTAACTGATGTTAGCAGAGAGCTGAGTTGCCCAGGAACACCCACCTGAATTCCTGACTCACAAAAATCATAGGACATGACTATTGTTTTGAGTCATTATATTTTCTGGTGACTTGCTATGAAGCAATATATAACTGAAAATTTTGTTGTAATCTTGTCTGCAAATGGCATACTATAACTAATCAACTCCAAATTCTTACGAATATGTTTCTGCTCCAGCATCTCCTCGTCTAAGGACCAAACACAAAAAAAAAAGCCACTAACGCAAACACTGATGAAATAAAAACAGCTTGAGAATGTTTTGCTCCAGTCCACAAGTGACCTGACTCTCAATCACAGCTCACTGGGCATGAGTAATGATATGGCCCCACAAAGGGACTAGAAAATGTAATTTCAACACGTATACAGAAGGCAGAGAGTGAGAACTATTCAACAGGACAGTACCACTATTCATGTACCATGACCATGTATAAAAAAATACACTCTAACAGTTAATAGGGGAAAGTATCAAGATTTTTAAAATGATGCAAAAAGATAAAAGTCCATTGTAAACTTTCATATCTAAACAAGGTAGGAAAATACTAGTTAAATTTATAAGCTACATAACCAAACCTCTCTGTGCACATGCTACCACAACCTGGTGCCAATTAACAACTGCACTTTTAAAATGTGTAATGATTTTGAGTGTCTACATTTTAAAATAATTATATCACTGAAATTTCTATTATTGTAAACAAAGGCATATGTAGGGTTTTATACAAGCTTGTATATTAAGCATAATGCATACAAACATTCATTAAATCACTGCTGAACCAAAACAGAACTGAACTAGTCACATATGACTTGGGCACTCCAATTCCACATGCTTCGTCCAAAGTGTGCTGACAAAGCAGCAATTCCTACCATATCTGTCTACCCCAGGTAAACACTAAGGGTTGAGCATCACTACCACGTAAGAACTAATAATCACTAAACAAGCAGCAGCCAAAAATAAACACAAACTGGGCCTGAAGACAATCCAGATCTTAAGACGTAAGTCAAGGTATATGGTGCCACAGTTTGCCTCCTGAATGTTCTCCGCAGGCCTAGATGTTGAAGGCTTGGTGTCCAGTCCATGGCCCAACTGGAAGGTGACCAAACCTTTAGTGGAAAGATGGTAAATTTCAGGGGCATGCCACTGAGGGAATATTGGGATGCTGGTCCCTTATTCTTTCTTGCTCTTTTTTTGCTTCTATACACCCTGAGGTGAATGGAACTCCTTTGTCATGCTGTTATGGTTTAAATATGAAGTGTCTCCCAAACGCTCATACAAGGACAACGCAAGAAAGCTGAGATGAAGTAATTGGGTTGCGAGCACCTTAACTGAATCAGTGCATAATTCCCTTGAATGGATTAACTGGGTGGTGGCTGCAGGCAGGTAAGGTGTGCTAGGAGGAGGTGAATCACTGGAGGCATGCCTTTGGGATTTTTATTTTTGTCCCTGGTGAGTCAGGTGTGTGTGTGTGTGTGTGTGTGTGTGTGTGTGTGTCTATCTCTCTCTCTCTGCTTCCTGGTAGCCATGTCCTGAGCTGATTTCCTCCACATTCTTCCACCATGATGCTCTGCTTCACCTCCAAAACAGAGCAATGGAGCCCGCCTTCTGTGCACTTCTGAAACCCTGAGCCCGTATAAATTTCTCTTCTTCTAAAATTGCTCATGAGGTTTTGTGGGGGGGTTTTCATTTGTTTTGTTGTTTGTTTGTTTGGTCACAATGGCTGAACTAAAACACACCCATTCCCAACACAGACTCAAGGGCAATGGGACTGAGCAATGGCAAACTGAAATTAAGCAGTAAAATAAACCTCTTCTCCTTATAAGTCAATTATCTCAGGTATTTTTGTCACAGTGATAAAGTTGACTAATACATATAACTAGATGCCATTAGTAGAAAAGCCTACAAAGTTAACAAATGGTAGTCTTGATAAATAAGTTAGCTTTTACTTATTAAATTATTATTTAAATTAAATAAGTAAACAGTTTTACTGTGTTAATACTAATATCATTTGTGAGACATTCTTGTACTCTGTGTGTGTGTTGTGTGGGGGATGGAGCCCCAGGCCTTGTGCATGCTAGGCAAGCACACTACTACCACTGAGCCACATCCCTTGCCCAAGACTTATTCTAATGTATAGATATTAACTTGGTTTTTGTTGACCATTACTTATAATCTGGTCAATTGATTACAACTAACTCACCCAAATTCTTTTTTTTATGTAAATATAGTTAGTAAATATAGTACATAGGCAGCAGATTTTAATCAGCTGTGATTATATATTACACACTCCAAAACAAAGACTAAAAAAGGTTAAACTGATATATTCTAAGGAGAGAAACCAGAATCATAGAAAGTGCTCAATTAAAATCACAAAGGTGGCCAACAGTGGAAGACAAAATTAGGAACAAACAACAGGGTGACAAATGTAAAACAATAATAGATATGGGAACTATTAATTTTACTCGATCAAGAATTACTTTGAATCCAGGCATAGTGGCACACAATTGTAATCCCAGCTACTTGGAAAGCTAAGGCAGGAGAATCAAAAGTTCAAGGACAACCTGGGCAACTTATGAAAATCCTGTCTTAAAATAAATAGGACACCATGGGCTGGGGCTGTAGCTCAATGGTGGAGCACTTGCCTCATTCATGTGAGGCACTGGGTTCTACCCTCAGCACGACATAAAAATAAATAAATAAAATAATGGCATTGTTTCCATCTACAACTAAAAACAAATAAGGCCCTCTACCACATAGAGCTCAACAGTAGAGCACTTGCTTAGCATGCAGGAGGCCCTGGGTTCACTCCCCAGTAATAAAGGAAGGAAGAGAAAATGCCGTGAATGTCAACAGTCTAAATATACCAATTAAAAGACAGATTGGGCTAGGGTTGTAGCTCAGTGGTAGAACACTTGCCTAGTACATGTGAGGCACCGAGTTTGATACCCAGCACCACATTAAAAAAAAAAAAATCAATCAATCAATAAAATAAAGGTATTGTGTTTATCTAAAATTAAAAAATACTTAAAAATGAAAGAGACTTGTCAGAGTAGATCCAAAAACAAGACCCACCTACGTACTACATACTGTCCACAAGAAACCCATTTTAAATATAAAGACACATATAGATTAACAGTAAATAAAGATATTTCTCTGCTACATTATACAGCCAAGAATGCAACCAATTTAACAGTTTCTTACAAAACTATTCTGGCCTAGGATATAGTTCTAGCTCTCTGGTAGAGCACTTGCCTAGCATGCTGAAGGTCCAGGTTTGAATGAGGGGGTGCTTACAACATACTCTTAACAATCTAGCAATCATGTTGCTTGGTATTTACTCAAATAGGCTGGAAACATGTCCATACAAACATCTGGACACAGTCATAATAGCAGCTTTATTCACAATTGCCAATAATCAAGGGGCCCTCCAGTAGGTGAATGGGTGAAAAATAGACTTGGTATAGCCAAACTCTGGAACAATATTCAGTGTTCAAAAAAACAATCTATCAAGATATGAATACATGGAATAAACATAAATTCCTACCACTAACTGAAAAAAAGCTGATCTGAAAAGGTTACAACTATTCAACGTTCTGGAAAAGGAAAACCCTCTGGTGCCAGAGGGTGTGGGGAGGTAAGGATGACTAGGTAAAGCACAGACGACTTTCATGGTAGTGAAACTACTCTCTATGATACATAAGGGTACATGTCAATATATGTTTGCCCAAACCCACAGTATGTACAACACAAAGGATGGGCTTTTTTTAAACTATGGACTTTAGATGACAGTTACACCATTCTGGAATAGGATGTTGACAATGGAAAAGATCATGCTGTGTGGGGTTAGAAGGTATATGGGAAAAATCTATCACATCTCCCACAACTGTACTGTGAATTTAAAAACACTCTAAAAAATAAAGTCTCAGCAGAAATCTCACAGACCAGGAGAGAATAGAATGAAACATTCAATGTCCTGCAAGAAAAAATTGTCAGCTAAAAGTCCTAAACCCAAAGCCACGTTTCAGAAATGAAAGAAAAATAAAGACTTTGCATGACAAGCAAAAACTGAAGGAATTAATTACCACCAGACCAGCCCCACAGAAATGCTCAGGTAAGGAAGTCCTACATGAGACATGGACGATAACTGCTATCACAAAAATGCACAATTGTACAAAACTCAACAGTACAATTACACAAGAGAACTAGAAGCAGCTTCCCCTGTTAATCCGTAAAACCACAAAGGTGTGCAGGAGGAACGAAAGAAGAAAGTACATACAAAACCACCAAAGAAAAAAAATTAACAGAATGATGAGTGTGCTTTCATATCAATAATAAACTTGAATTCAAAAGATTGTTTTCCCGCTGGGGATATAGCTCAGTTGGTAGAGTGCTTGCCTCACATGCACAAGGGCCTGGGATCAATACCCAGCATGAAAAAAAAGATGATTTTTCCCAATTTCATAAAAGATAAAGACTAGCCAAATGGATTAAAAAAGCAATACCCAATAGTGTACTGACTACAAGAAACTCACCCTCCCAACTTACAGATGCACACAGACTTTGTAAATGGAAACCAAGAGTAAGCAGAAGTGACTATACTTGTATCAAATAAAACAGACCAATCCAAAAACTGGTTAAAAAAAAAAAAGGACAAAGAAGGTCACTATGATAATGAAAAGGGATCAATTCAACAAGAATAAATAATAATTTATAATGTATATGTACCTAATGCTGAAGTACCCAATTATGTAAAGCAAACATTGTTAAATCTAAAAGGACAGATAGACTCTACAACAATAATAGTTGGAGACTTCAATGCTCCACTTTCATCAATGGATAAATCATCCAGACCTCCCAAAAATAATCATCAACAAAAAAACATCAGAGGTAAATCATATTACAACCCAAATGCACCCAACAGACATGTACAGAAAGTGCCATTCAACAGCTGCAGAAAATACATTCTTCTCATCAGCACATTGAACATCCTCCAGGACAGACCATATGTGAGGCTTCAAAACAAATCTCAGAAAACCAAAAATTTATTAAAGTTATAGCATATATCCTCTTTAACCACAGTGTAATAAAACTTGAAATCAACAGCAAGAGGAACTTCAAAATTGTATGAATACATGGAAATTAAACAACATACTCTTGAATGATCAATGAATAAATTAAGAGGAAGATTTTAAAATTTCTTGAAACAAATAGGAAATGAAAACACAACATCCCAAAATGTATGGAAACAGCAAAAGGAATACTAAGCTATAAAGGATGGAAGGACGGACAGAAGGACAGAAAGACGGAAGGAAGGAAGGAAGGAAGGAAAAAAACCTAAATGCAACAATCCAAAATTACGAGAAGGAAGGTTATTTGTATAACAAAGATGAGAGCAATAGTAATGGACACTTGTGGGTTCCTCAATCCTATCCATCAACCATGATAAAATGCTCATTTTAATTAATACTCTTACATTATGAAATTATTACATTACAAATTATTGAGTGAGTGTGTCAAGGCATGGATTTTACATTGGTAAAAGAACCCTTCAATAAGCTTTTGAATCCTGAGACACACATGGAGAGGTTAGAACCTTGCACCAGACTTGAATTTATGTTTAAATTAACTAGACATTTACAGAACTTTTCTTTTTGCCTGGGTTCACTTGTAGTCTGTTGGTTTAATGGCTGTTCTTCCCACCCTCCTTCCCTATTCTCTATGTGTCCACTAAAAGAACTAAATGAAAGCCTTTCCACTGACAGACACAGAGCTAATACACTAACAGGCCCTGGCTTAACTTCAGTATAAAAGACGAGGATAAAAAAAAAAAAAAGTACCCTCCTGCTCCTTTCTCTATACTTCAGTCTTGACCTCACATGGAGACAAAATAAGAAAACAATTCATTTGTGGGGCCCGCTATTCTACTCTTAAGAAAAAAATCAATGTCAAAAATTTACTTTTGTGACAACGTTCCAAAACAGTAAGTAGCTTAGAAAATGCAAAAGATGATATTGCTCCAGTTAGTAAAGTGAAGGCCTACTGTGTGCCTGGAAGTACTGACCTCACAGCACTCATACACTGTGCAAGGCACAGAATAAATAAACGTGGAACATGATATCGTATTTCTTAAATACCAGGAACAGAAGTATAGCAGAAGAGATCAGAGAGCAGCAAGTACTGGGGGTTTTGTCCTCATCACTTTAATGGTGGATGCTGGAGACTGAACCCAGGGATGCTCTACCACTAAGTTGCTAAGACTGGCTTCAAACTTGAGATCCTCCTGCTTCAGCCACCAAAGTCACTGGAATTACAGGTATGTACCACCATGCCCAGCTTAGTGCTGCTTTTTAGACAAGTTGGTAAGGAAAGACCTCTCTGGAAACACAACACCTGAGCAAAAAACTGACTGAAGTAAAGAAATAAGCTGGGGGGTCGGGGGTATTCCAAGAAAACAAAATATACAAATGCCTTGGAAAGAAGCATGCCAAACTCCAGGAAGGAAAAGGAGGTCACAAGGCTAGAGCCCAGGGAGCAAAGGAAACATAAGATGGTGTGGGAAAGGTAGCCCAGGTCAGGGCAGAAGAGTTTGAAGTTCATGGTGCAGACTTTAGATTGTGTTCTAATTACTCCTGGAGGCTTTGGATGGTAGGCAGATGAAGTAAAAGGCTCTTATGGAAAACAGACAAGAATGGAGTGAGAGGAAAAGTAGTAAGGCCAATGAAGACACTATGTGGAGTCCAACTGCAGCAGTCCAGAGGAGCAAGGGTGGTGGTGACCAGCTGTGCAATGACAGGCAGAGGAGGAGAAGGAAGTATCTGAGCTCAAGAAACACCAAGAAGGTGAAGACCAAAAAAGTCCCAGGAAGATAAATCAAGGAAGACTCCAGCCAGAGTCTTGGTGAGACCCTGTCACTAATTAATTAATTAAAAAATAAAAATAGGGCTGAGGATACAGCTCAGTTGGTAGAGTGCTTGCCTCGCATGCACAAGGCCCTGGGTTCAAACCCCAGCACCACAAAAGGATAAAAATAGCCAGTCAGGGTGGCACATACCTGTAATTCCTGTGGTTCCAGGAGGCTGAGGTAGGAGGATTGCAAGTTCAAAGCCACCCCCAGCATAACTTAGCGAGACCATGACTCAAAATTGTTAAAAAGGGCTGAGGATGTGGCTAAGTGCTCCTGGGTTCAGTCCTTCATACCCACACTCCCAAAAAGAGACTCCAGAGCTGGGGTTGTAGTTTAGTAGTAAAGCACTTGCTTAGCATTTGTGAGGCATTGGGTTTGATCCTCAGCACCACATAAAAATAAAGAAATAAAGGTATGTGTCCATCTACAACTAAAAAAATATATATTTAAACAAAACAAAACAAAAAAAAAAACACTCCATGTTTCAGCCTGAACCATATATGGTAGCATGGCTCACACAGAAACACGGGAAGAGGTTTCAGAGTTAACAATAAGCAGCTAAGCAACTCAGTGAGACCCTGTCTCTAAATAAAATACAAAACAGGGTTGGGGATGTGACTTAATGGTTGAGTGCCCCTGAGTTCCATCCTCAATACATCACCCAAAAAGAAGCTCTATAAAGGTCACACATTCAGTTTAGATCCTCTTCAAACATCTAAGAAGAGGTGCTAACAAACAAGCTGAAGATAACAGTTCATGTTAAAGGCAAGAAAAAAAAAACTGGTAGTGGTCTCCAATAATATGTCAACTTTTATGTTTTTATTATCAGTTAAAAATAATTTTTTAAAAGTCACTACTGTGATTTTTAGAGTCATCAGCACATAGGTAATATTTAAAGCCATGAAACTGAGAAAGACCACTTGATGCACAAAATGAGAAGAACAGAATGAAGAGAAATCACTGAGTTTAAAAAAACAGAGACAGATCTGCAGTCCTGTAAGCCAAGTATAAGTTTCACTCCCAAGAGTGGTTAGCTGTGTGAGAAGACAATGAATGGTTAAGAAGGATGAAGACTAAAAGCTGGTTTGGGCAATATGAGATTACCGGTGACTTGACAAGAACATTTTCGCAGAAAAAAAGGAAGAAAGCCTCATCTGAGTGAGTTCATGAGAAAACAGTCAAAAATAAGTAGCAGCTGGGCATGGTGGTGCACGTCTATAATCCCACTGGCTCAAGAAGCTGGGGCAGGAGGATTACAAATTCAAAGCCAGCCTCAGCAAAAGCAAAGTGCTAAGCAACTCACAGTGAAACCCTGTCTCTAAATAAAGTACAAAATAGGGCTAGGGATGTGGCTCAGTGGTCAAGTGTCGCTGAGTTCAATCCCTGGTCTCCCTTCCGCCCCCCCCCCAAAAAAAATAGTAACCAGCCGGGTGCAATGATACACACCTGTAATTACAGCAACTCAGGAGGCTAAGGCAGAAGGGTCACAAGTTCAAGGTCAGCCTAGGCAACTAAGTGAAACCCTGCCTCAAAACAAAAACTAAAAAGGGCTGGGGATATAGCTCGGTAGTAAAGTATCCCTGAGTTCAATCCCCAATATCACCAAAAAAACGGTAGCCACCATATGACAACTTTTTCAAGGGTTTCATAAAGACATCTGCCAAGGACTTCTGCTATAAAGATGAGTAAAGAATCTCATGTACAGTAGCTAAGAGGAGATGAGTGATCCATAGAGATTGTTTCTGATTGAGAGGGATGATTCTGCAACACATTCTGCAGCTAAGAAATGATTTTTTGAGTTGTAAAAACCCCTGACATAGGAAAGCAAAGAAAACTGCAGACCCAAAATCCACAAAAGGTGAAAGGAGATAGAATTCAGGACACAAGTAAAGGACTTAGCCTCAAACCACCACAGAGAGT
Organism: Marmota marmota marmota; assembly: GCF_001458135.2. Lineage (NCBI taxonomy): Eukaryota > Metazoa > Chordata > Mammalia > Rodentia > Sciuridae > Marmota > Marmota marmota. Next base: position 1,869,809 of record NW_026000164.1, on the reverse strand, counting down.
TTTCATTCCATTTTACCAGATGGACAAAAAAAATGCAAGTAGGAAAGCAGATTTGATGGGTGAGTGTAAAAAAAAAAAATTTTTTTTTTTTTTCACTAAAATAAGCAAGATCATCAGCTAAAGATTGAAAACTGGGAGGAAGTATTAGAAATCTGAAAAGAGATGGTGGTGAAGTAATAATTTTCAATAAATGGGAGAGGAAATTTTTAAGTATACAGAATGAAAGGAAGGCACCAGTCATCACCAATTTGATTTGAGGTCACAAATTTAAAATGAAATCAGTCGGCAAGATTATGCCTTTCTCTACAGCTATGTTCAGCTACTAGAATGCACAATCTGGGCTGCTAGAAGAGAATGACCACAATGATGAGTCACAGAATCCGGCCAGAAAGGAGAGCAACAAGCCCACTGGTAAGACCAATGAGGCATTAGGAGAAAAGCGACCTGGAAAAAAAAGCAGCCAGGGAGTAGGACAGCAGAGCTGATTTTGGAAATGAAATAGCAATTGTCTCAGTGGCTGGTACAATAAGAAAGCTAATATATGACCATAAGAATGAGCAGCTGAAGGGGAATGAAGAACAGGATTTCTGAGGAAATCAGGAAGCTGAAAGGATGGGGTATTGAATAGATTATCAAAAATGACAACCAGAGAAGCACAGAAGAGTAAAACAGAAAGGCAGGTGCTAACCTTCTGCTATTGAGTGAGAGAGCCCAGCAAGAATGTGGATAAGCGCAACACACTCTGGTAGCACTGTTTAATTTGCCAGTAATCATAATGAAAATATTATTTAAAGCTTCGAAAGGACTCTTCATTACTAACAGTGAACTACAGAAAAAATTATATGAAAAAAGAACTAATGCTATTTACATAAATTCAAGTTTGCAGTAGTGTGATAATGAGCAAAAAGGGTAAATTTAAAACTCGGAACTTTCAAGCTTTATTTTGTCATTCTACCTACCTAGGCCCTAGTCAGAAGAGGGATAGAAATTGCATATACTATTTGAAAGATTTCAAAAAAAAAAAAAACCTATATAATAACACATTTGACAACCATAACGCATTTTCTAGAAAATTATATTTTAAAATATAATGCAATTTTAAACTCTTCTATAAAAACAAAAGACATTCAATAAGCATCAGGATGATATTCAACTTCAGAGATGAAGCCTAATACTACATCCAAATTCTATCCAACAACTATAGAAAACAAGGCCAACAACGGACTACCTACCACAGATATCCTCTACATACAATATGAAGCCTAGTCCCTTTGACCACGTATCACCAATCTCCTGTAAATTCTGGAAACCACTCTGGGCAACCTACTCTACCCACATTTTGCAGGTGCACAATACATGTCAGCTAACTTAGGACACCTAAAGCCATTTGTTCAACTTGGTATTTCATACTATCATTCGCTAGTGAAACACTTTCTCTCTACATACATTTTAACAAAACAAGCTCTAAACAAATATTTAATGGTTCACAAGTAAGAAATATCCTGTGAGCTAGCATAATAATAGCCTGAGTTACTGCTTCTTGCAGTTTTAATTTTACTTTGATAAAACAGTTATCCATAAATATAAAATAATTCCTACTAAATCAGGTCTCAAGGAAAAGGTGTGAGGGAGTAGACTGGGTTTTCCACATGGTGACTAGCTAGCAAACTAACTGGGACAAATGGAACTGAAGTGCAGTGCATCAACCACGGCTAACACAACACGTTTCCACACATATGCCAGGTACACACGTGCATACTATCATGTACATTCTTACTAAACTGTGATACCTGTTTCCACGATATTTTCTGCTTCTGTTGTCTCCAGCCCATCCATGCTATCTTCATCATCCACCGTAGTTTTTCCTCTACTTCGAGGCCTAGAAAGAAATAAAGACATATAGTAAAAAATAATGAATTTTAAGGATTATATGTTATACTCCATATAAATCACAATTTAAAGGTCTATAAAATAATTTGGACATTTCTCCAGCATTTTACCATGTTAAACAGTAAATACCAGACTTTGCGGTCACTTTGTCCCCTAAACTCAGCCCTTCCTAATGGCTGGATGTGAGGACACACCCCGGTAAGTGTGCTATGTCATTAAAACTGGCCGAGGTATCCCTATTTTGGCCTTTCCTCTTTCCAGATAACCTTCGGGAGACTCCCTTTGTCTATAGCAGTAGCTTCAACAACTTAACAGGTTCTGGACAGAGTAGATACATCAGGCTGTAGCTACACATTTAATCAAGTGAATGAGGAACACCCAGACATTTGTATTTGTTTGAAGCTGACATAAAAGACCATGATGCACAATGACTAAAGAAAATAAAATTCCAAAAATTGAGTATGATCTAATTGCATTACCTTTTTAAGTGTTATGAAATTTAACTTAAAAACACTTTAGGGAAATAAAATAAAGGTAACAACAGTGGTAAGGTAGATTCTGTAACCCAATGTAATATTAAAAAAAAATTTAAAGAACTAATATCTTTAAGTTATTTTGGAGTATCTAAGGGATAGAAATGAGAAAAAAAAAGAGAAATTTAAAGAATAAGATATTACAAATAAGAAGCTTAGAAAACTGACAAAACAACATTCAGATAATTTCACAGCTTTTACATTATTTTACTACTTAAAGAGAAAAAAAAAGTGGGCTGGGTTTTAGCTCAATTTAGAGCACTTGCCTATTACATGTGAGGCACTGGGTTCGATCTTCAGCATCACATATAAACAAATAAATAAAAGTGTGTCCATCTACAACTGGAAAAAAATTTTAAACAAGAGAAAAAATACAAATGAGCTCAGAATTTGAAAACAACGGAAAATGATAAGAATAAATGATAAATGATATTAAAAATAAATCAAATAGTTATGTTTAAGTAGGAAATCCACTTAAATCTTATTTTTAAAAGGAAGGTAACCGATCTAATCATAAAGGAGATACGTTAAAAGTTAAAGTGTTGGAAGTCCAAATAACTTTAGTTGAAATATTGCAAGTTGCCAAAAAGTCATCTCCAAAAGGTATGCGGGGGGGGGGGGGGG
>NW_026000164.1:1828764-1866738 GCF_001458135.2 Marmota marmota marmota | reverse complement strand
GGGGGGGGGGGGGGGGTGCAAAAAAGAATTATCTGAATCAAATTCCTAACAGATACTGTCCAAAACTAAAGATTAAATTTTTTTTTTTCAGGAAATAATGCCAAGAGTTAATAAATGGAAGGGGATCAAATTAAAAAGCTTCTATGCAGCAAAGGAAAAAATTAAGAATGTGAAGAGAGCCAGATGCAATGGCACACACCAGTAATCCCAGCAACTCCAGAGGTTGAGATAGGAGGACTGCAAATTTAAAGCCAGCCTCAGCAACTTAACCAGGCCCTAAGTGACTTAGCAAGATTGTGTCTCAAAATAAAACATAAAAAAAGGGCTGGGGATGTAGCTCAATGGTAAAGTGTCCCAGTACAGAGAGGGGAGGGGGGGTAATATGAATATAAACAAAGAATCTACTGAATGGGAGAATATCTTTGCTAGATAGTCTTCTGACAGAAGATCAATATCCACAGCATATGAGGAACTTAAAAAATTGAACACACACACACACACACACACACTACTAACCCAAGCTGCTCAGGTGGCACATGCCTATAATTCCAGCAATTCAGGAGTCTGAAGCAGGAATATTCCAGTTAGAGACCAACCTCAGCAACTTAGTGATGCCCTATGCGCTCAATAAGACTCAGTCTCAAAATAAAACATAAAAGCTGGGCACAGTGGTGCACAACTGTAATCCCAGCAACTCAGGAGGCTGAGGCATAAGGACCTCATGTTCAAAGCCAGCCTATGCCACTTAGCAAGACCATAAGCAATTTAGCAAGACCCTGTCTCTAAATAAAATATTTATTTAGTGTTAAGCGCCCCTAGGTTCAATCACTGGTACTATTAATTGATTTACATTTTTAAAAGGGCTGGGTATGTGGCTCAGTAGTCAAGTGCCCCTGGGTTCAATCCCTGGTGGTGGTGGTGGCGGTGGAAATATGTGCAATAAATAAATGGACAAACAAACCAAACAGATAATTCTCAAAAGAAGCAGCCAACAAATATATGAAAGACTACTCAACATCCCTAGCAACTAGGGAAATGCAAATCAAGATAATATAAGATTTCATCTCACTTCAGTCTGAATGGCAGCCCTCAAAAATACAAGCAATAATAAATGCTGGAGAGGATGTGGAGAAAAAGGATCACTGTTACACTGTTGATGGACTGTACATTAGTACCACCACTATGGAAAATCGGTATGGAGATTCCTCAAAATACTCGGCATAGAACCATATATGACCTAGCTATGCCACTCCTTGGTATTTATCTTAAAGAATTAAAGTCATATTACTACAGTGATACATGCACATCCATGTTTACAGCAGCACAACTCACAACAGAAAAACTATGGAACCAGCCTGGCTATCTATCAGTTGATGAGTAGATAAGGAAAATGTGGTATATATGTGCAATGGAGTTTCATTCAGCCATAAAGAAACATGAAATTATGTTATTTGAAACAGTAAAAATACTATCATTTCAAACTTGCTGTGAGGTGGAGGGAAAGGAAGCAGAACCAAATTAAGAAACTACAAAACTTGGAAGATAGGAAAGCATGATCAGGGCCAATGCATTCTAAGAATGATTTTATTATTTGTGGTAACAAAGAGAAAATAATTATTATTAAGTAGTTCTGTTTAGATTTAAACAAAAAGTTTAATAAAACAAAGAAGAAAAAAGAACAAGGGAAATTTTTAAATCAATTCCTATTGCAAGCAGAAAAGAAGGAAAAAATATACAGTTAATAGAAAATAACTTGAAAGGATAAATATAAATATGAATTTTCATAGTAAACATCAATGGCTTTATTTAATGATAAAAAGGTGAATTCACCCAGATAACATAAAGAACTTCACATTATTATATAAAGCAAATATTTACACAAAAATGAAGAGATGATAACTGAAAATTAAGGGAAATTTAACATTCCATACTCACAAACTGATAGATAAAACCAGCTTGAGCCTTTTAAACAAATATCTAGACAACACATATGACAAGCATCATGAGCTCCTGTACCACTCCTGTGTCAACTGCCCAAAGGGCAACAGAAGTAGATAAAAGGCAAGTCACTGTCCCCACAATTGTCCTCCAGTGACGACACATGGTCACAAAGAAAGTACATACAACATCAAGAAAATGAAGCACCGGGCTGTGATTGTGGCTCAGTGGCAGAGCACTTGCCTTGCACATATGAGAGGCAATGGGTTCGATCCTCAGCACAACATAAAAAATAAACAAACAGAATAAAGGTATTGTGTCCATCTACAACTAAAAAAAAAAAAAGAAAGAAAGAAAAGCACCAAAAGCTGGCGACTGGGCACCAGGTTGATAAAATTCTGTGTGAACAAGAATTTTATCTAACCTAGGCAGATGTGGGGTAGAAGGTAACTCTCCAATCACTAGGACATTTGGGGGGAAAGCACTGCCATAGAGGGAACAGCACCGGTACAACTTGTGAGGTTCTTCTAAGGAAAGAGGGCTGAGATGGCATGGGCATGGAAGCTGACAGGTGGAAGAAGGTGTGAGAGGAGCAAGGATGTCTTGGCTGAGGAACCCACAGACCAATAGGAAGACTTGGGACCGAGAGGCTGGAAACCCCTGAGACAATCCAAGTGGGACAGAAAGCAAGCAAGTGCAGGGACTCCATGGAGGGAAACTGCACCTTTGGTTGGTCCTTCACCAACCAAATTACAGGTGATTACAGGTGACCTTTCTAAAGAACTGAAAGGTGCATGGCTGAGCAGGCTCTTCACACAGCCCTGATCTGTTTTGAGCTTATCACTCCATTATCACACCACATGACTATTTTTTGACACAACTGGCTTATTTTAGACTAGTTTTATCTAGTTTATAACCTTGATCAACACACCAGTTGTCTGCACTGCACTATTTAGTCCTCAGGAAGAATTCTTATTTTAATTTTTGTTTTTGTTTTTTCTCTTGTGTTGCCGGCTCCCGGTTTTGTCATCATACTCAACAATCTATCAGAATTCTTTTCTTTCTGGCCAGTGGACCAATTTATCAACATGTCCTTTTCAGATCTCTAGTACTTCATTCATGTGTTCCTGACTGCTGCCCCTGGCTTCTGATTATGTGATTATTCTGAGTGATCCAACACTAACTTCTGGATTCAAAAGACAATGGTCATGCTTTTCAAACCCATACTAACTGCCAATTTCCAGGATTAAATAGAAAAATACATATTTTTATTTCTATATTGATTCAAATGTTTCCAGATTTCGATTTTAATGAAAGTCTCGAGTCTAATTATGACATGAAAATTATTTATTTTAACCCTTTGGATTCTTCCTATTTTTCCTTTCTATCTCTTAACCATTTCATTTTAGTCTTCTTTGCTTCACTTTATTACAAGGAAATCTGAAGTAACAGAATAGCACCAACTTCAGTTGAGAAATTTTTCTACCAAAATGCAATGTATCACAGTAATCTTAGAAGCTGACACTCTACAACTGAGTTCCTAAAATAACATAAAAGACATCTACTTAAAGTAACACAGGAGTTCAAAGAGGGGTCAAAAAAAAAATCACCCTTCACACCAGGTGTGGTGGCGCATGCTTGTAATCCAAGCAGCTCAGGAGGCTGAGGCAGGAGGATCACCAGTTCAAAGCCAGCCTCAGCAAAAGTGAGGCATTAAGCAACTCAGTGAAACCCTGTCTCTAAATAAAATACAAAATAGGGATGGGGATGTGGCTCAGTGGTTAACTCCCTGGGTTCAAGCCTCAGTATCAAAAAACAAAAAATCACCCTCCAGTTACAAAACCAGACAAAACATGAGAAATGACTGTTATTAGACACTGGCCAATGAGAGGTATAAAACTGAATCCTTGAATAAGAGGAAACACACAAGGGAAGCCCTACCTTTGCATGCACCTTCTGCACGGACTGAACTTACAAACAAACTAGAGCACGTGAAGAACCCAGAGAGAAACTGTATTGAAATGAGAATACAGAAATCACCAGTCAGAGATGCTTAGGGAGGCCAGAATTTGTGGGACGCAGTACTCAAGAGGACAAGCAGAAACCTGCATTAGGGCACCCATGTGTTTTTTAATCTGAACAGCAATCTGTATTATGTGTGGTATGAAATCTTCTAAAGCTAAATAAGAAAAACTATCAGCGGAAAAATAATTTCAACAGAATTATAATACGAAAAGTCCCATCTCACAGAGTCATGTCCCTCTACATTCAGTAGAGTACAGCAAGACTCCTTAGAAGCAGGGATAAAGGAGACTCAGAACAAAATGCTAGTCTAGACCATCCCTAAAAGAGCAGACAGCTCTCAAAAGATCAAAATAGTTCACAACTAACTAAACAGCCAGGTAGAAAAATGCATCAGTCGTAAAAAGACAACAAAAATAAATCACAATGTGGGGCATCCACTTAAAACATACAAGACATAGGAAAGGAAGCCAAGATGTAAGCCATGATCAGGAGAATGAGGGAACAGAAACAGGAATCAATAGGAGATGATAAAAAAGGGGAAGCATGCATATTAAAGCAGCAATTACACATTTCATATGCTCAAGAATATAAAGGAAAACATGAACATGAGAGAAATGGAAGCTATTAAAAATAAAAATGGAGCTCATGAAAGTAAAATCAAAAAATAATGTCAATCTCCAGCAATTAGAGAAATGCACATTAAAACTACACTGAGATTTAAACTCACTCCACTCAGAATGGCAATAATCAAGAATAGAAACAATAAATGTTGGCGAGCATGTGGGGAAAAGAGTACACTCACATATTGCTGGTGGGACTGCAAATTGGTGTAACCACTCTAGAAAGCAATATGGAGATTTCTCAAAAACCTAGAAATGAAATCATCATTTGATCCAGTTATATCACTCCTCAGTGTATATCCAAAGAAGTTAAACTCAGCATACTATAGTGACATGGCCACATCAATGTTTATACCAGCTGAATTCACAATGGCTAAGCTGTGGAACCAACCTAGGTGCCCTTCAACAGATGAATAGACAAAGAAAATGTGGTTTATATACACAATAGAATATTACTCAGCCATAAAGAAGAATGACTTTACGACATTTGCCAGTAAATGGATGAATGTGGACACTATCATGCTAAGTAAAATAAGCCAATTCTAAAAAAATAACTAAATAAATAAAAATTTTAAAAAAACAGAGGTCAAATTTCTCTCTGATATGCGGATGCAAACACACAAGGTGGGGGGAGTTCAGTAGAACAAATGGGAATGGAGGGAAGGGTATGGGATAGAAAAAGAAAAGACAGTCGAGTGAACCTGACATAACTTTCCTGTGTACATACATATGTGAATACACCACAGCGAATCTCAACATGCACATCCACAAGACTGGGATCCTAATCAGAAAAAGATATATTCCATGTTTGTATAAATGTATCAAAATAGAATCTACTGTCACGTATAAGTGTAAAAAAAAAAAACGTTTTTAAAAATAATGTTAAATTAAGCTTTTACATTGAAAGATTAACATCTAATTTTTTTTTTAAAAAAAAATCACTTGCCTTAAAGACACTTTAAAAAAAAAAACAAAAAACTATCCAAACTGAAGACAGAGTGAAAAATGACAAACACAGCTACAAGGCCCTGTGGGAAAACAGAAACACATCTAACAGGCATGAGGCTGGAGTAAGGAAGGGAGAAAATAAAGCATTTAGTGAAATAATCACTATAAATTTTGCAAATTGTGTTCTCTCAATAGATAATGACAAAGTGGTTTATAGTAAAATTGTTGGAAAAGAGTAAGAGCAGAAAAATCTTAAAAGTTACAGAGACATTATCCACAGAGTGACAAAAATAAGACAACAGGCTTTTCCTCTGAAATCGTAAGCCAGACTATGGAAAACATACTTAAAAGTGCTCAAGGGAAAAAGTAAAGGAGCCAAGTGCAGTGGCGCATGCCTGTATCAAAGCCAACCTCAGCAACTTAGCAAGGCCCTCAGCAAGAGTGAGACCCCATCTCAAAATTTCAAATTAAAAAAATTTTAAATTTTTAAAAATTTAAAAGGCAGGAATTAATTAAAGGGAATCCCTATGAAAAGTCAAGAAAATGTGTAGTAAACTGTATCTATTGGGCTGAGATTGTGGCTCAGCAGTAGAGCACATATGAGGCCCTGGGTTTAAACCTCAGCACCACATAAAAATAAATAAAATAAAGATATTCTGCCCAACTACAACTAAAAAAATAAATATTTTAAAAAAAAAAAAACTGTATCTATCAAGCCTGTGATCCCAGCCTCTCAGGAGGTTAAGGCAGGAGGATCGCAAGTTCAATGACAGCTTGGCAACTCAACAAAATCTTGTCTCAAATTTTTTTTAAAGAGCTGGAAATGCACTTCAGTAGGGGAGAACGTGCTTAGCAAGCTGGAGGCCCTGGATTCAATCCCCAGTACCATACACTCAAAAAGGCATCCATCAATGGCTGAGGCTGGGCTGTGTGGTGGAGCCCTTGCCTAACCTGCATAAGGACTTGGAGTCTACTTCCAGCACCTAAAAAAATAAATACATAAAAGTAACCTTCCCCAAAAAAGTATCCTTCAACAACAATGAACCAAAAACTTCAAACAAATGCTGAATGAATTCTTCACCAACAAACCTTCATTGCAAGTGCCAAGATATGCTAAGAAAATTCTTCAAACAGGAAAGTAGTACCCAATAAAAACCTGAATGTATGCAACAGAATAATGTGATGGTAACACAGATGTAAATTTTAAAGACTTTCCCATTTTCACATTTCCTTAAAAGTTAACTATTTAAAGCAAAAACAAATTATTTTGGGGGTTGTAATATATATAAAATTAACATGCTTAGCCAGGCATGGTGGCACACACCTATAATACCAGTGGCTTGGAAAGCTGAGGCAGGAAACACAATATTTCAAAACTTGTGATGAAATGAGTAGAGGGACATATACAGTTTAAACAGTCATATCAGAAACCAAGGAAGAACCCAACTCAAATTAAGTTGCCAATTAAGAAATCCAAAAATGGAGCAAGGTGTGGTGGCACTGTAATCCCAGTGACTCAGTAGGCTGAGGAAGGAGGACTGCAAGTTCAAGGCCAGCAACTTAGGAAGACCCTGTCTCCAAATAAGAAGCAAAAAAGTGGCAATGTTTACCAAGCATATTTGAGTCCTGGGTTCAATCCCCAGTATCATCCAGAAAAGGGCAGGGTGGGTCCAGCAAATGGGCAAAGCAAACCCATAATACCTAAGAAGGGGAGAAATAAAGGCAGAAAGCAACATAATGGGGTGCTGGAGTTGTAGCTTGGTGGTATAGTACTTGCCTAGCACATATGAAGCGCTGGGTTTGATCCTCAGTACCAAAATAAAATAATAAAAAAATAAATAAAATACAAGTATTGGGTCCATTTACAACTAAAAGCAATTATAAAACATAATAGGAATTTTTAAAAAACCAGTTAAACCAAAAGATGGTTCTTTGAAAAAAAAATAATAAAATTGATAGATCCCAAGCTAAAAATGATTGAGAGAAAAAATACATCATAACAATATCAAAAGTGAAAGGGGACATCACTACAGGAGCAATATACACTAACCCATTAAGTTCCATAAATTCAATTCCATAAATGTAACAAATATTCACATATTATTTCAAAGTTACCATAAGTGGTATATTTGTTGCTTATGTAGGTGTTCCACATCTGGGACAATGGAACAAGATGGGCTAAAAGGACAACGAGAAAACATTATAAGTAATTTTATACCAATAAATCAACAACTTAAATGAAACAGCAAAATTCCTTGGATGGCACCAATTTACCAAAACTGATAAAAGACTGGAAATAGACACTGGGATATTCAAATTTTCTATTAGAAAAATTTAATTGGTAGTTATAAACCTTCCCACAAAGAAAATTCCAAGCCCAGATGACTTTACTGATGAATTCTATTGAGCATTAAATAATAATAGCCCTAAACTACCCTTCGGGGGGGAAAAAAAGGGGAAAGAAACACTTCCCAACTCATTCCATAAGGTCAGCTTTGCACGAAAGCAAAACCAGACAGACATTAATACCAATATCCAACACAAGATACAGATGGAATTAAAAGGAATAAAACACTGGTACCTATGTTTTGTATAAATAATTCTCACACCAAAACAATACAAAAATAATGAAAGAAAATCATAGCCTGCTATTCATTTTTAGATGCACATAAAATTCTGAAAGAAAAATTAACAGGGGGGCTGGGGATGTGGCTCAAGCAGTAGCACGCTCGCCTGGCATACGTGCGGCCCGGGTTCGATCCTCAGCACCACATACAAACAAAGATGTTGTGTCCACCGAGAACTAAAAAAATAAATATTAAAAAATTCTCTCTCTCTCTCACACACTCTTTCTTTAAAAAAAAAAAAATTAACAGGGGCTCCAGTTTGCCGCAGTCTGGCTGGGCACAAATCACGAGCCACTCAAGCAGGAACAAACTTTATTTCCGAACACGCAGGCAGCCTTCTCCCGGGACACACCACACACCAACTGGAAAATCCCTCCTCCGGCACTTCCCCAACCAACTCGAACTCCCCAGGAATCCCCACGAGAACTAGCACGAGGACGCCAAAGTAGGGGTCTAATATACAATTGAATACACAGCTTAACATAACCATCATCATCTCAACCACTACTTCTGGCAAAATGCCATGCGTCATTCCAACTGGGCTATGGCTCTCAGCACCAGTTCTAGTTAAGATGAAGTCAACTCTTATATCCCACTGAAAGCAACTATAAAACCCAGGAAGACTGTTCAACAGGTACTAATTTACAGTTACATAGGAGAAATAAATTTTAGTGTTCTATTTTATAGCAGAGTTACTACAGAAATTGATAATAATCTGCGTATTCAAGAAAAAACTAGAAAAAGGGATCTGGGTGTTATCAACACAGAGAAACGATACATGTTTGAAGAGACAGGCTTATTCAGATTTAAATGTTACATAATATATATGCATACTGAAACATCACATGGTACTCCATAGAGATGATTTTTATGTGTCAATTTTTTAAAACTTAAAAAAAAAAAAAAGAAAACCTGGAAATGACTATTTGAGTTTCCTGGAAAAAAATTATAATTTTATACACACACATATACATACATAAACAATAAGCTGAGCTGGAATAGACATACAATTGAAAGTATTACCAAAATAGCAATGGATACACTCATTCATACCTTATCATACACTTATTCATACCTTATCCCCTGGCCTGAATTCAATGCAATCCCAAAAAGCCCAGGAGTGAGTACCAACATGCAGAAAGAGTATATGTGTGCATCCTGGGCTCACCCACCACCTGCCCATGGATGAACCTGATCCTAGTAAGTATAATTAGTTAAACAAAGACCTTCACAACTGAGCTAACAGAATTCTGGCCAGGTGCCAAAATTCTTAGTACACACTTACCCTACCTATAGTAACAGCACTGCATAGGCTTTGAAAATTAAGCTGAACTGACCATAGCCCACAGAAGGCTGGTTGGAAATCGTAGCCTGTACCTACTCAGGCCACGAGGCAGCTAAGCCAAAAATATCAATGCTCTCCATAAAATGTCTATAAAACCTGAAGTTTCATCATATTCTAAATGTTCAATACACAAAGAACTACAAACACATCAAATCACATAAAAAATACATTCAATTAAGACCAATGACAAAATGACTAATGAACATTGTCTAATGAACACTTTAAAATAGCTATTTTATAAAAGTGTGAATGAGCAATTACAAACACTCTTAACAAAACATATCAAACAGACTATGTACCAAGTAAAAATTTTAGAAATAAAAATTAAAAACAAAAATTTAAAACTCACTGAAAGCAAATAACAAAAAGATGGACTTAAATACAAACATATCAATAATTATATTAAACATAAATGGTCTGAACACACCAATGAAAATATAAAAATTATCAGAATCTTTTTTTAAAACACCTATTTGTATGTTGTCTACATGAAAATCAATTCAAAAAAATGACCTCTTTAAAGAAAAATTAGATACAATGCAAACACTAATCAAAATTAAGCTGGAATAGCTATGTCAATACCATACAACGTAGATTTCAAAAAAAAAAAAAAAGTTAACAGATTTAAGAGGATTATTACATATTGATTGGTACAAGAGTAAATTCACCAACAGATAATTCTAAATGTGCATCCATCTAACAAATGAACTTTAAAATACATAAAGCAAAACCATCACACAACTGAAAGGACAAAACTCCACAATTGTACTGAGAAACTTCAACATTGCTTTCTCAATAATAGAATTCTTGGAGAGAAAAATCAGAAAGCATGTAGAAGAACTGAACAATATCATCAACGAAATTAGTGTAATTAACAAAACTTACAAAACACTCAGCCACAGCTAGAATGCACATTTCTTATCAGGTACCCACAGAACATTAACAAGTACAGGCCATGTTCTCTGGTCATAGACCAAACCTTAAACCTGCTTAGAAATAATTAAAAAATATATTCTCAGATGATAACGAGTTGAAGCCTAAATCTTCAAATAAGCAGAAATCAACACATTTCTAAATACTCCACAAATCAACAGAACCTCAAAGAAATAAAAAATACATAAACAAAAATGAAAATACAATATACCACAACTTGTTAAATATAGCTAAAATAGTTACTGAAAAAATATTATATAGCATCAATGCTTATGTTAGAAAAGAAGAAAGGCAAAAATAAATCCACATCTGGCTGAAAGAAAGAAATAAGAACATGAATCAAAGAAACTGAAGGAAAATAAAAAAGTAAAAATCAACTAAACCATCAAATTTTTCTAAAGAATTAACATTCAGAATATATAAAGAACTTCTAGAGCTCAACAAAAACAAAACTCAATTCAAAAAAGAGCAAGGGACTTGCACAGGCATTTCTCCAAAGAAGATATACAAATTGCCAAAAGCACATGAAAAGATGCTCAACATCTAATCACTAGGCAAACACCAATCAAACCTAGGAGACACCATCATCACAGCTATTTGGATAACTCTTTTCAAAAACCAGACAATAACAAATTTTGTAAGAATATCCAGAAGTTGGAACTAGTGTGCACTGTTGACAGAAATGTAAAAAGTTATGGCCACTGTGGAAAACAGTATAACATTTCCTCTCAAATTTAACAATAGAACTTCCACATGATCCAGAAATCCTACTTCTGGGTATGCCCAAAATATTCAAAAGCAGGGTCTCAAAGAGATATTGGTACACCCAAGTTCACATCAGTATGGTTCACAATAGCTAAATCATGGAAGCAACCAAGTGCCCAAGTGAAAAACAAATCAGCAATGTGATACACACACACACACACACACACACACACACACACACACACACCAGAATATTATTCTGCCTTATAAAGGAAGGCAATTCTAAGATAGGCTACACTGCAACACGGATGAATCTTGAGGACATTCTGCCTTCTGAAATACCACAATTATGAAAATGAAATTCTGAATAATTCCATTGCAGAATGTGCTTAGAGTAAACAAAATCAAACACAGAAAGGGGAGAGAAAAAAAAAATCTGACCAATAAAGAGAAGATACAAATAATAGGAATAAGAGAGGATTTTACCCAGATTCCATGGACGTGAAAAGGACAATGAAAGAATTCCACATGTAAGTTTCAGATCTTCAGATGCAATGGAACAATTCACTAAGATAACAATCAAAATTCACCAAGATGAAATAGGTAACCCAAACAGCACCATAACTTTTTTAAAAAGTATGATGTGTAGTATTAAAGCCTTCTGAAATAGTAATCTCCAGGCCCAAGTGCTTTTACTGGCTAACTCTATTCAGCATCTGAAGAAAAGATAAACACCTATTCTATAGAATTTCCTCTAGAAAATATAAGAGGGCGCACTTGTCCACCCAAAGAGGACACTATCTGACACCAAACTGTCAGCATTATACTGCCACCAAAATCAGACAGACAAAACAATAGCCCCTCAATAGTCACAGAGAACTGACCATAGGATGCTCAAACTCTTTACATAAACTAGCATAGTATTTGCATATTACCTATACACATCTTCCTTTAAAACATTTCTAGAGTGCTTATGACACATAATGCAATGTAAATTTTACAAATAAATGTCATATGGCATTGTTTAAAGAATAATGGATGCCCTTCAATAGACGAATGGATAAAAAAAATGTGGCATTTATACACAATGGAGTATTACTCTGCATTAAAAAATGACAAAATCATAGAATTTGCAGGGAAATGGATGGCATTAGAGCAGATTATGCTAAGTGAAGCTAGCCAATCCCTAAAAAACAAATGCCAAATGTCTTCTTTGATATAAGGAGAGTAACTAAGAACAGAGTAGGGACGAAGAGCAGGAGAAGAAGATTAACATTTAACAGGGATGAGAGGTGGGAGGGAAAGGGAGAGAGAAGGGAAATTGCATGGTAATAGAAGGAGACCCTCAGGGTTATACAGTGGAGGAGGTAGAGAGAGAGGAGGGGAGGGGAGGGGAGAGGTGGGGGAGGGGGAGGGTGGAGGATGGGAAAGGCAGCGGAGCACAACAGACACTAGGATGGCAATTTGTAAATCAATGGATGTGTAACTGATGTGATTCTGCAATCTGTGTATGGGGTGAAGGTGGGAGTTCATAACCCACTTGAATCAAAGTGTCGAATATGATATGTCAAGAAATTTGTAATGTTTTGAACAACCCACAATAAAAAATTAAAAAAAAAAAAGAATAATGGAAAGGGGGAAAAATCTATGTGTGTTCGGTAAAATATTTTTCAAATATTTTTGATCTGCAGTTAGATGAATTCATGATATGGAACTCACAGGTACAGAAGACTGACTGTATGAAGAACAGACCAGTATTCTAAGCATCATAAACACAAAAATCCTCAAGGAGATATTATCAAGCCACAGAGGGAGGGACTCCAGGTATGGTACAAGCCTCTTTCTTATCCTCAGACCCCATTTTCAGTCTGCAGATAAACTGCTAAAGTGAAATCTATCTGCAAGTTTTAAAATTTCCCTGTAAAATAAGTCAAAAATATTTAATTTATGCCACATGAAGATTATCTGTTTTAGCAAATTAACCCGACCTTTCCTATTATAACAGCACACAACTACTGTGATTACTATTATTCTGTGGGGATAATCTCTTTACTTCTGCCATAAATCTGTAAATTCATAATCCATGGTACACAAAAGACAGGAACATAATATCAAAAGGTCTGCAAATTAAAACAACTGCTTTTTCAAATGCAAAATGTCCTGGATAACCATTAAATATGTATTAGAAAATATCTTACTATAGAGTATTAGTTTATTCCTGTTCAAATTAATATGAAAACTCAATATGAGAAATACCCTATTAAAATTAGCATTCTGAACCACATACAAAATGAAAAACAGAAAAGTCAGATTACAATAGCAAATCAAATTCAGGAATATAAAATATTATAAAAAGAAACATTAACAACACGAGAAGTTTACCAAGGGAAAAGAACACTTGTTTAATATTCAAACACAATAAATGTAATCAACCATGTTAGCCTGAATTGCAGGTAAGCAAACCATGGCTCAGAGACCAAAACCATCCCATACCTGACTTGTGGTCATGTTATACCTATTTACATATTTTCTGCGTCTACTTTCATGCTACAATAGTAGATAAGAATAGTTGCAACATAGACCTTGTAGCATACAAAGGCTAAAATATTTACTATCTGACCACTATACAGAAAAAAATGTGGGAGTTCATCTCCTCTAGATCTACCTTACATGGAACACTGAAGAGTTTGTCAAACTCAAAGAGAAGGGTGCCATTTAATACTAAACATATAAAAAGATATTCCATTCAAATGTTAAACAGAGCAGAGGTTAAAACAGACTTTAAGTCAAAAACTGCCATTAGAGGGCTGGGGCTGTAGCTCAATGGTAGAGCGCTTGCCTTGCATGTGTGAGGCATTGGGTTTGATCCTCAGTACCACATTAAAAATAAATAAATAAATAAAGTGTCCATCTACAACTAAAAAAAAAAAATTTTTTTTTTTTTAATTTAAAAATAAAGTGTCCCTAGTGGGCTGGGGTTGTGGCTGGGTGGTAGAATGCTTGTCTAGCAAGTATGAGGCACTGTATTCAATCCTCAGCACCACATAAAAATAAAATACAAATAAAGACATCATGTCGATCTACAACTTAAGAAATATATATTTTTAAAAAGTGTCACTAGAGACAATGGTCATTAAGTGCTGATAAGGGCTCAATCTGTTAATATAATTGTAAAATACATTTGTACATCACGGCATTTAAACATATAAAGTAAAAACTGAAGGTAAAGATAGCAGTCTAGTGGTAGGGGACTTCATTTTAACAATGGCTAGATCATTCAGACAAACAAATCAATAAGACAAAAGATAACACAATATAAACCAAATGGACCCAACAGAGGAACAGAAAATTCTATCCAACCGCAGGAGAATATACATTTTTCCCAAGCATGAACAGAACATTTTCCAAGACAGATCATATGCTAGGACACAAGTTCCCCCCTTCTGTTTAATTAAACAACAAGCATATGGCTTAGGAACTGTGGATCTCAACAACAAATCTTGACAAATTCAAGGGGAATGAAATCATATCAAGTATCTTTTCTAACAACACTATGAAACTGGAAATTACCAATAGAAGACAATTGGAAAGTCTCACTTAACACACTCCTCAACAACCAGTGGGGCAATAGAAATTTTAAAAATATTGCCAGATGAATGAAAATGGAAACAGAGCATAAAAAATTTTATGGGATGCAGCAAAAGCAGTTCTAACAAGGAAGTTTATAGCAATAAATGCTACATTAAGAATACCTTAAATGAATCCCAAAGAATAAGAAAAAGAACAAGCTAAACCCAAAATTAGCAAGAAATAATGAAGATCAGAACAGAAGTAAATGAAATAAAAAGAGAAGCAATAAAAAGTTCAAAGAAACTAAGAGTTGATTTTTCCAGGATTAAAAAAAAAGTGGGGTCTGGGGCTGGGGCTCAGCAGCATGTGCAAGGTCCTGGGTTTGATCTTTATCACCACATAAAAGTAAATAAATAAAATAAAGGTACTGTGTCCAACTGAAACTAAAAAAATAAATATTAAAAAAAAGGCAGACCTTCAGCTAGACTGAGAGAAAAAGATGACTCAAAAGAAAATCAGAAATAAAAGACATTAAAACTCATACCAAAGAAATATAAGAGACTACTATGAACAAGTATATGACAACAAATTAAAGAATCAAAAAATGGAGACCACCACAGGAACTCAGGCCTGGCCCAGACCAGCAGACCACTACTGGAGCCCAGGCCCAGCCTAGGTCCACCGCCATCCTGCCCCCCGCCAGCCCAAGCCTAACCCACTTCCATCTCAGGACACTGGAGAAATGATCACAGCCTTCCCCCTACACAGTAGCCTCTACCTTTTGACAACAGACAGGGCCTAGAAACAGCTGCATTTCAGAGCAAAGACATTGTAAGCCCACCCTTTCAGCCCCATCTCTGAAACACAATGCATCCATCTTGGGGCATCTCCACTATTATCTCCAGTTACCTCCACTCTTGCTGCCACCAACTTTAGCTGCAGTAACATACATGCAGGAACACCAGCAGGGTCTGGAAGCCCAGCATCAAGGTGAGTTACAGTCAATCTGCACAGGTACTAAAAGAATATAATGGAGAAACTGTAATATCTCAGATCCACACTGCAAGAAAGGAAGACACATAGACAGGAAAAAACAAGGTAAGAAAGCGCCCCAAACCAACCAGAATATTACAATAACAGAACCCAAAGTTGATGAAATGTCAGAGAAGGAGTTCAGAAGGTTCATAATTAAAATTACATGTGAATTAAAGAATGGCCTAAATGAACAAATATGGGCAAAAAATTGATCACTCCAACACAGAGATAAGAGAGCAAACACAGGTAGCAAAAGATTACTTCAAGAAAGAGAGACTAAAAAAAAAAAAAAAAAGTCAGAAATCCTTGAAATGAAGGATACAATAAACCAAATAAAAAACTCAATAGAAAGTATAACCAACAGGCCATATCACTTGGAAGAAAGAACATCAGACAATGAAGACAAAGTATACTATCTGGAAAATAAAGTTGACCACACAGGGAATATAGTAAGAAATTATGAACAGAGCACCCAAGAATTATGGGACAGCATCAAAAGACCAAATCTAAGAGTTACTGGGATAGAGGAAGGCACAGAGTTTCAAACCAAAGGAATGCACAATCTCTTTAATGAGATAATATCAGAAAATTTCCCAAGCATGAAGAAAAAATTGGAAAACCAAATACAAGAGGCTTACAGGACACCACATATGCAAAATTACAATAGATCTACACCAAGGCACATTATAATGAAAATACCTAGCATACAGAACAAGGATAGAATCTTAAAAGCCACAAGAGAGAGGACTCAGATCACATATAAGGAGAGACCAATTTGTATCTCAGAAGAGTTTTCAATCTAGACCCTCAAAGGCAGACTTCCTAGAACAACATATACCAAGCTCTGAAAGAAAATGGATGACAACCAAGAATCTTATATCCAGCAAAATTAAGCTTTAGATCTGATGATGAAATAAAAACCTTCCATGACAAACAAAAGTTAAATGAATTTAAAACTAGAAATCCTGTACCACAGAACATCCTCAGCAAAATATTCCATGAAGAGGAAATGAAAAACAATGATGAAAATTGTAGTGGGAAGTATTACACTAAAGGAAAAACTTATCAGGAGAAACCAAGTCAAGTTAAATACCAAAAATAAACAAAAATGGCTGGGAATACAAATCATGTCTCAATAATAACCCTCAATGTTAATGGCCTAAACTCACCAATCAAAAGACAGAGAGTAGCAGAATGGATTAAAATAAATGACTTAACATTACATCTCAAAGCCCTAGAAAAAGAAGAACAAATTAACACCAAAAGCAGAAGACAGGAAATAATTAAAATCAGAGCTGAAATCAATGAAATTGAAACAAAAGAAACAATTGAAAAAATTGACAAAACAAAAAGTTGGTTCTTTGAAAAAATAAATAAAATTGACAGACCCTTACTAATGAAGAGAGAGAAAAACTAATGGAGAGAAAACTCAAATTACTAACATAAGTGATGGAAAAGGAAAAATCACAAAGGACACTGCAGAAATACAGAAGATAATAAGAAACTATTTTGAAAACTTGTACTCTAAAAAACAGAAAATATTGAAGGCATTGACAAATTTCTAGAGTCATACGACTTGCCCAAATTGAACCAGGATGATATACACAATTTAAACAGATCAATTTCAAGCGTGAAATAGAAGACTCCATTAGAAGCCTACCAACCAAGAAAAGCCCAGGACCAGATGGCTACAACAGCCGAGTTCTACAAGACTGTTAAAGAAGAACTAACACCAATACTCTTCAATTTATTTAAGGAAATAGAAAGAGAGAACTTCCTCATTCTATGAAGCCAATATCACCCTGACTCTAAAAACCAGGCAAAGACACATCAAAAAAAGAAAACTTCAGACCAATATCTCTAATGAAGATAGATGCAAAAATTCTCAATAAATTTCTGGCAAATCAAATACAAAAACATATCAAAAAGATAGTACACCAGGATCAAGTGTGGTTCATCACAGGGATGCAAGGTTGGT
This sequence comes from Marmota marmota marmota, assembly GCF_001458135.2. Classification (NCBI taxonomy): domain Eukaryota; kingdom Metazoa; phylum Chordata; class Mammalia; order Rodentia; family Sciuridae; genus Marmota; species Marmota marmota. Next base: position 1,849,014 of record NW_026000164.1, on the reverse strand, counting down.
TCCACATACGGAAATCAATAAATGTAATTCATCACATCAATAGACTTCAAGATAAGAACCATATGATCATCTCAATAGATAAAAGAAAAAAAAAAAAGCATTCGACAAAATACAGCACCCCTTCATCTCAACATCGTAAAAGCTATCTATGCTAAGCCTAAGGCCAACATCATTCTAAATGGAGAAAAATTGAAAGCATTCCCTCTAAAAACTGGAACAAGACAGGGATGTCCTCTTTCACCATATCTATTTAACATAGTTCTTGAAACCCTGGCCAGAGCAATTAGACAGACAGGAATACGGATAGGTAAACAGCTCAAATTAGCACTATCTGCCCACAATATGATTCCGTACCTAGAAGATCCAAAAAATTCCACCAGAAAACTTCTAGAACTAATAAATGAATTCAGCAATGTAGCAGGATACAAAATCAACACATATAAATCAAAGGCATTTCTGTATATCAGTGACAAATCCTCTGAAAGGAAAACTACCCCATTTACATTAGCATGAAAAAGAATAAAATACTTGGGAATCAACCTAACGAAAGAGGTAAAAGACCTCTACAGCAAAAACTACAGAATGCTAAAGAAAGAAATTAAAGAAGACCTTAGAAGATGGAAAGATCTACCTTATTCTTGGATAGGCGGAATTAATATTGTCAAAATGACCATACTACCAAAAGCACTATACAGATCTAATGCAATTCCAATCAAAACCCCAATGACATTCCTCACAGAAAGAGAAAAGGTGGTTATGAAATTCATCTGGAAAAATAAGAGACCCAGAATAGCTAAAGCAATCCTTAACAAGAAGAGTGAAGCAGGTGGCATCACTATATCAGACCTTAAACTATACTACAGAGCAATAGCATGGTGGGCTGGGGCTGGGGCTCAGTGGTAGCGCACTTCTCAGGTATGTGTGAGGCACTGGGTTCGATTCTCAGCACCACATATAAATAAATAAATTTTTTAAAAAAAAGGGTCTATCACAACTAAAAATATATTTAAAAAACAACATGGTATTGGCACCAAAATAGACTTGTAGACCAATGATACAGAATAGAAAACACAGAGACTAACCCACATAATTACAGTTATCTCATATTTGAAAAAGGCACCAAAAACGTACACTGGAGAAAAGACAGCCTCTTCAACAAATGGTGCTGGGAAAACTGGAAATTTATATGCAACAAAATTGAAATTAAACCCCTATCTCTCACCATGCACAAAACTCAACTCAAAGTGGATTGAGGACCTAGGAATTAAACCAGAGACACTGTGTATCTATTCGAAGAAAAAAGTAATCCCAAATCTCCATCATGTCAGATTAGGCCCCAACTTCCTTAATAAAACTCCTATAGCACAAGAATCAATATCAAGAATCAATAAATGGGATGGATTCAAACTAAAAAGCTTCTTCTCAGCAAAAGAAACAATAAGTGAGGTGAAGAGAGAACCTACTAATCGGGAACAAATTCTTACCACACACAGTCAGATAGAGCACTAATCTCTAGAACATAAAAAGAACTCAAAAATCTTAACACCAAAAAAACAAATAACATAATCAATAAATGGGCCAAGAAACCACAGATACTTCTCAGAAGAAGATATACAATCAATCAACAAATATATGAAAAAATGTTTAACATCTCTAGAAATTAGAGAAATACAAATCAAAACTACTCTAAGATTTCATCTCACTCCAGTCAGAACGGCAGCTATCAAGAATACAAACGTGGGGCTGGGGATGTGGCTCAAGTGGTAGTGCGCTCACCTAGCATGTGTGAGGAACTGGGTTTCATTCTCAGCACCACATAAAAATAAAGACACTGTGTCCACCTAAAACACTAAAAAATAAATATTAAAAAAAGAAAGAAAGATGTGTCCCTCTACAACTAAAAAAAAAAGAAAAGAAAGAATACAAACAACAGGGCTGGGGCTATAGTTCAGTGGCAGAGTGCTTGCCTTGCATGTGTGAGGTTCGATCCTCAACACCACATAAAAATAAACAAATACAATAAAGGCATGTTGTCCATCTACAACTACACAAAAAAATTTTTTTAAAGAAACATCTAATTTAAAAAAAAAAAAAAGAATACAAACAACAATAAGTGTTGGCAAGGATGTGGGGAAAAAGGCACACCCACACATTGCTGGTGGGACCGCAAATTGGTGCAGCCAACATAGAAAGCAGTTTGGAGATTCCTTGGAAAACTGGGAACCCAATCACCATTTGACCCAGCTATCCCACTCCTTGTCTATACCCAAAGGACTTAAAAACAGAATACTACAGGGACACAGCTACATCAATATTTATAGCAGCACAATTCACAATAGCTAAACTGTGGAACCAATCTAGATGCCCTTGAGTAGATGAATGGATAAAGAAAATGTGGTATATATACTCAATGGAATATTATTCAGCATTAAAAGAAAATAAAATAATGAGATTTGCTGGTAAATGGATAGAACTGGAGAATATAATGCTAAGTGAAATTAGCCAATCCCAAAAAATCAAATGCCACATTGACTTCTCTGGATCTAAGGATGCTGATTCATAATATGCTAGGGGTAAGGGGAGGTATAAATGAACTCTAGATAGGGCAAAGGGAAAAGGGGGAGGGAGGGGACATAAGGGTAGCAAAGATGGTGGAATGTGATGGTCATCATTACCTTAAGTATATGTATGAAGACACAAAGGATGTGACTCTACTTTGTATACAATCAAAGATAGGAAAAAATGTGCTCTGTGTATGTAATATGAATTGTAATGCATTGTATTGTCATATATAACAAATTAAAATTTTAAAAAAAATTTAAAACTTAAGGGAAGATGGGGAGTGAGGGAAGGCAACAGAAATTTATCTAAAGGAAAATGAATGGCAAGTTAGACAATGTTTCGATAGCCCTAATACAATAAATATAGCATTTCTTAATTTTAATTCCAGGGTAACGTCTATTGTTTGCATTGTTGCAGACTAGGGAGTAAACAAAGCACAAGATTTTTGTGTTTTACTATTTCCTGTGATATCCTAAAAATTTTTACAAGACTTTTTTTAATAGATAAAAAAAACTCAAAAAAAAAAAAAAGAATCAAAAAATGGATACATTCCCATAAAAATACAACCTGCCAAGACTGAACCACATGGAAACAGAAAATCTGAACAAAGTAATAAGCAAAAAAAATGAGAGCTCAAAAAAACTTCCAACAAGGAAAGGCCTAGGAATCAACAGCTGTTTTCTACCCAGCACTTATAAGAATTAACACAAATCCTTCTCAAACATTACTGAAGTACTGAAGAGGGTGAACTTTCAATGTCATTTTACAAGGTCAAAATTATCCTAATACCAAAGTCAGGGAATAGAGATCGCGTTCCTGGCTGCCCCATACTGTGACAAGCAGACAGGCAGCTTCTCAGCAAGGTGGGTGAACAAAATAATCCAGGGGGACTATTACTGGAATTGAAAACTGGATATTCAAAGCAGACTGGGGACACAGGAGGCTGGATATAATAAGAAAGAAATCCCCAGTCCCACAGCCACTGCCACAGGTAGGCGGGAAGCTCAGCTGGAGCACTCCCTCTGAGAGCCAGAGTGGAGGGATAAGGGAATTAGAGGAACAGCACAGAGTGTCTGGGTACAGAGCACACAGAGACAGAGTGTTTAGGGACCAAGGACACTGCCTGGCCAACCTGGAAGATGTGCTGCACAACATCCGTGTGTGGGGAGAGAAGCCACCATCTCTCCAGGCGGCCTGCGGGGGACTAAGAAAGGAAACATTTGGCAGCCACTGCGCCGGGACCAGCAGCCGAGGGAGCCAATTCCTGGCAAACCACAGTTGGGCCTGAAATATAGGCCAGTAAACACATGGTGCAGGGCGAAGAGTGCGCTTAAGTGACCAGGAGGAAACCAAACATGGAGAGAGGTTTACATAAGGAGACAACTGGTCGCAGAAACCCACTCCACTGACCTCTGTCCTTCCCATCCAACTGCCTGCAGGACCTGCTGGGAGAGAACTGGATCATCTGGCCAGGAACTCAGAAGGGTAGGGGTGGGAGAAATGGTTTGCAGACTGAACCTGAGAAAAGGAAATGTGGGGTCTGCAGGTGACACAGAGGACTAAGAACTGGGTCTCCACCACAGCAGTGGAACCCAGGGAAGACCCCTGGGGTAGAGTCTTCCAGCAGGGACCAGCAAGTACCGGGCACTGATTTAAAATCTCCAGACCAACTGGCATTCAGCAAAGAGCCTGGAGCCCACCTAAGCCTAAACCTTGCCTCAGGAATCCCACCTACAGGGTCACCTCTCTCCCTCCAGCAAGCCAGAGGGTGGGGCACCAGCTCCTAAAACCATTGAGAAGAGAAAATGAGAAATCTTTTGAACTCCTCCAACAAGAGATTCTTTAACTTTCCATCAAGGTTTTTTTCTATTCTTTTTCTGTGTTTAATTGTGACCTTAATGGTACATGGACATTTACACATATTTGTATTTGCTTTTTAGTTTTATTTTGTATTCTTTTAAGTTTATAAGTTTTTACTTTATATTTTCCTTCTGTTTCCCTTGATTCTTTCTTTTCTTCCGCTAACAGCCAATCTCTATTGTTTTCTTTCACTCTCCCTTTTTTTCTTTTTCTCTCCTCTTTCCTCTTAATTACCACATCCTATATGGCTTCTGTTCTCTCCCTGTCCACCATTTGAAATTATAAACTCTTCACAGACTTGCTGTTCTTATTGTAGGCAATAACTAATTATATTATTTCTGTTTTTTGTGATAATTAACATTGCAGACATCATAGTAGGAACTATTTGGTTTAATGTGTTATTTTGTTTGCATTGGTGGTTGTTATTATTCGTCTCTCCCTAAACACTGAAGTATTGGAAAACTTCAGACATTATAAGTCCACAGGATAGAAACTCTACTGCTAAATGGGCAGACATAAAAACAACAAGAAAGGGCTGAGGCTGTAGCTCAGTGGTAAAATACTTGGGTTCCATCCTCAGGACCACATAAAAAAATAAATGGGTAATGTGGCAGTATTGGGTCCAACTACAACTAAGAAAATATTTTTTTTAAAGATAGACTTTTGGGCTGGGGATGTGGCTCAGGCGGTAGCGCGCTCACCTGGCATGCGTGCGGCCCGGGTTCGATCCTCAGCACCACATACCAACAAAGATGTTGTGTCCGCCGAGAACTAAAAAATAAATATTAAAAAAATTCTCTCTCTCAAAAAATAAATAAATAAATAAATATAGACTTTATTCAGAGAAAGAGAGAGAGAGAGAACTTTTTCCAATATTTATTTATTTTTAGTTCTCGGCGGACACCACATCTTTATTTTTATGTGGTGCTGAGGATCAAACCCAGTGCCCAGCGGCCCCGCGCATGCCAGGAGAGCACACTACCGCTTGAGCCACATCCCCAGCCCAGAAAATATTTTTTTTTTTAAATTTTCAATGGAAAGCATCACTAACAGACTAGATCACTTGGAAGACAGAACCTCAAATAATGAAGACAAAATATATAATCTTGAAAACAGAGTTGACCACAGTAAGAAGATGTTAAAAAGCCATGAACAGAACTTCCAAGAATTATGGGATAACACAAAAAGACTAAATTTAAGATTTAATGGGATAGATGAAGGTGTGGAGATACAAACCAAAGGAACACACAATCTTTTCAACGACATAATATCCGAAAATTTCCCAAACCTAAAGAATGAAATGGAAAATCAAATACAAGAAGTTTACAGGACCCCAAATGTACAAAATTACAACGGACTTACACCAAAGTACATTATAACAAAAATGTCTAACATACAGAATAAGGTTAAAATTTTAAAGGCTGTGAGAGAAAAAAATATATAAGATTACGTTTGGGGGAAATCAAGTCAGAGCTCAGCTGATTTCTCAACTCAGACCCTCAAAGCTAGGAGGGCCTAGAACAACATATATTAACTTTTATGTTCTTGCTTTTTTCTTGATTAGACTTACTGATTTCTATCAAATTTTAGCTGTATTATTTTTTGTCTATTTCATATAGTTCTGCTCCTACTCTTATTTTTTTCCTTTCTACTACATAATTTGAAAATAATTTGTTATTCTAGCTTCTTTCAATCTGAGTACTGTTTCATCCCAGAGATCCTGATACTTTAAGCTTTTATTGTCACTTAGTTCAAAGCACTTTTTAAAAATTTTCTTTATAGTTGTAGGTGGATACCTTTTTTTATTTATTAACATGTGATGCCGAGGATCAAACCCGGTGCCTCACATGTGCTCTACCACTGAGCCACAACCCAGCCCTCAAAGCACTTTTTATTTACTTTTCTTGGGCTTTCTTCCTGGACCTCTGAGACAATTAATTTTGAAATAGTTGACATGTGGGGGTGGGGTTCTATGTATCCTAAGATGACTGATTTCTAATGTAATAAATCATGCAGAAAACAAGTCTGCAAGATTTCAAAATTTAGGGGGTAAAAAGCCAGACAACGCCTGATGAGGGGCTGGGGCTGGGGCTCAGCGGTAGAGTGCTCGCCTAGCACATGCGATAAATAAAAGGTGTTGTGTCCAACCACAACTAATATTTAAAAAAATATATATCCCTGATCATTATTATCCAAAGTACATGTATGAAGACACGAATTGGTGTGAATATACTATGTATGCAACCAGAGATATAAAAAATTATGCTCTATATATGTCATAAGAATTGTAATGCATTCCACTGTTATATATAAATTAAAAATTAATTAATTAATTTAAAAAATTATATATCCCTGATAAACATACATGCAAAATCTTCAGCAAAATACTGACAAACAAAACTCAATAGCACATCATCAGGGGATTCAACCAGTGAAGCAAGGACTGTTCAAGGTGCACAAAGCAACAAATATGACGTACCACAAATGCCACCTATTTGGGGCCCACAGCTAAGACCATACTCAACAGTGAAAAACAAAACTTTTCCTCTAAGACTGGGAACAAGAAATAACATTCTCACCACTTTTATTCAATATAGAACTGGAATTCCTAGCCAGAAAACCTAGAAAAGCAAAGAAAAGGCACCCAAATTGGAAATAAAGAACTAAAACTTTCTTTTTACAGATGACAGGAGGTTATACATAGAACACTCTAGCTGAACACAGTGGTGCACACTTGCAATTCCAGCAACTTGGGATACTGAGGCAAGAGTATTGCATGTTTGAAGTCAACCTGGAAATTTAGTGAGATCCTATCCAAAAAACTAAAATTAAAAAAATATATAGATAGATATATATATGATGAAAGAAACTGAAAACACAAACAAATGGAAAGGTGTCCTCTGTTCATGAATTTGAAGAATTAACATTGTGAAAATTCCCATCCTACTCAATGTGACCTACAGTCTAAATGCAATCCTTATCAAAATTCCAGTGGCATTTTTCACAGAATTAGAAAAACAATCCTAAAACTGATATGAAAACATATATGACCCTGAATAGTTATGCAATCTTAGCAAGAACAAAATTAGAAGATATTTACCTGATTTCAAAATATACTACGGAGCTATAGTAATCAAAAGAGTATAAAATTAGCAATAAAAAGTAGACATACCTGTGAAATAAAATAGGGAGCCCAGAAATACATCCACACATTTATGACCAACTGATCTTTGACAAAGATGCCAAGAATACAGAATGAAAAAGCAGCAGTCTCTTCTTCAATAAATGTGGCTTTTGGTAAAACAGGATGTCCACATGCAAAAGAATGAAACTGGGCCCACTGCTAGACATCCTACCCTTTATGACAATATGATGAACCTAGAAGACACTATGTCAGTGGCAAAAGTCAGGCACAGAAAGACAAATATAAATACTGGATGATCCTCTCCCCCCGACCCCAGATAGAGATTTACTTAGGAAAGCAGGTTCAAGGGGGATGTGGGCTATCTCAGGAATGAGATACATCATTTTTTTTTTTTCAACTTGGTTCTGGAAATTGAACCTCACTTTACTACTGAGCCACATCCCCAGCCCTTTCGATTTTTTATTTTGAGACAGGTACTAAGTTGCTTAAGAACCTGCTAAATTGCTAAGGCCGGATTTGAACTTGGGATCCTCCTGCATCAGACTCCCGGAATCTTGGATTACAAGGATTCACTACAGCACCCGGCTACATGGCTGTTTCCTATATGAGGAATTCATAGAAGTATAATTTAGAAAAGTAGAATAGAATGGTGGTTATCAGAGGCTAGATGTAGGGAGACTTCTGAACCAGAGAGTAGGTTTTTTGAGATGTATTGCACAAAGCACAGTGATCACAGTCAATAATAATAGATTATTAATGTTTTCATTACCATAAAAACTATGTGAGGTGATGGATGTTTATTAGCTTAATATAATCATTCCACAACGTGTACATGTACTAAAACATCACCTTGTACCCCATAAATACAATTATGTCAATGAACAATCTTAAAAAAAAATAAGTAGAAAAGCAGGGGAAATTTTGACAAAGGAAAATAGGTAGGTGAAGTGAGAAAAGGGATGAATTGAGAAAAGGGAGGGGAGGAAGGAGGCAACAAGAATGGCTTGGACAAGTGGCAATGAAGAAGGCAAAATTCGACCACAATGGGAAGAGAGTAAAAGTGTTGAAAAGTAAGATGGACCCAAGATATGCAAAAGACTTGAACCCCAAACTAAAAAACGTGAACACAGTTCAGCAAAGAGGTTCTAAAAGTTTTAAAACAACAAAAAATTAGAATCAGTTACACATTTAGAAAAATTAGCCTTGGGGCTGGAGATGTGGCTCAAGCAGTAGCGCGCTCGCCTGGCATGCGCACAGCAATGGGGTTCGATCCTTAGCACCACATACAAATAAAGATGATGTGGTCGCTAAACTAAAAAATAAATAATTAAAAAATTCTAGAAAGAAAAGAAAAGAAAGGAAGGAAAGGAAGGAAGGAAGGAAGAAAAGTTAGCCTCATCAGTATAACAATCCAGATTAGAAAATGAAATCTAAAAGAGTTGTTCAATGGGATGTCTCGCTTTGTTGTAAACCAACTTACACAGTCAGTCACCAGAGTTTTGTTCTGTTTTAAATTCACAGACAAATGACTATTCATTTATTCAACAAATATTTGAGTGTTATGTTAGGCACTGTTCTAGGCATACCAATAACTGCTATTTGGTGGTTCTGATGCTGTACTCTGGAACAGTGGTTCTCAATGGGCAGGGATTGTCCCTGTGAGACCTTGGCAATGTATGAAGACATTCTTGGTTGTCACAACAGGGGATACAGGGTGTTACTATGTAGTGGCAGAGTCCAGAGATGCTGCTAAAGGTCCTATAATGCAGAGGACACCAACCCCAAAAGGAGTCAGCTAACCAAAATGTCCATACTATCAAGGCTGAGAAACCCTACTTTACCGCATCACATTCCTATTCTTTCTTCCACAATAAATGTTAATAAATATTGGTTCCATTTTTTCTCAAGAACCAAGGTCTTGAAATATCTTAAGAAATGAATAACACCATTTAAATAATTTGGCAACTGGGACTAAAAAATACCATAAACCTTGAATTCTGGTTAAAAACAATACTTTAAGCTAGATGTTGTAATAACTTTTAGAATCTAAACTACCTTCCCCTCCTGACATCTACTGTTCTTAAAACTTTTAGGCCAAAAGCTTCAAGTAATGTGTGAGCATTCCTTTTGTGGTCTTTGGAGCAGTGAAATTAGTGTTCTTCCAGTTCTTTCCCTTTGCATGGCCCCTCCCACATGCTCCTTTTGGTTCCTGGTGCCATCACTCAAAACATTTCACTCACTGGTCTCTTTGTCTCTGACTATCTGTCCCCTCAAGTTACCTTAACAAAGCATTTTCCACATGATCAAAAATCCATAGGTTTAAAAAAATAAATCTGTAAGGTTGTCTACAGAACACTAACTAAGAACCCAACTCCTACAATACAGGTCTTTTTTTAATGACCAGTCTACCCTTCCAACTCTTTTTCCCATTCCTCCCCTAAGAACTATTCTTTCTCTCAAAATGACTTATTTCTGAAACACACAATCTTTCCAGATCAGAGATTCCAAAAACTACTCAGATTTTATTCAGAAAAATGACATGTTTTGAACTCATAATAGCAGTGTGGGATCAACTCAGAAACCTGACCTGCCAACAGTTCTTCAAACATGAGACTACCTCCTTGGCTCATGCCATGGTCCTCACTTAGAACATCTGCCTTTCTACCTCTCTGAACTCATCTTACCCTTCAAATCTACCATGTTTTCAAACACTTACCACAACACTCTGGAGTCATCTCTAATGCTGCCAACTGCCCTGTGGCCATCCCACCCCAATATCTGTGACTCACAGGCTATTTATTTTATTTGGAAATGAACTTGTCATTTCAATTTTGCTAGCACTTTCATACTCAGCTAAAATTATGATCAATTTATTTGTAAGCAGAATTTGGGGACAGAACAGAGGATGACTGCATTTCCAGGCCAATTTTCGATCCTTTTTTAAGTATTTTGTTAAAATTACAATTCCCAGATTCAGCAAAGAATAGGCAAACAGATATAGCCATATATTATTGGTCAAAGTACAAATTGGTACTATTATTCTTTAGAGATATTTATCAATATTAAAAATCATTAAAATCTGTACACCTTTGGTCCAGGAATTTAACCTCAGCGTTTAATGTTTATCATGAGTAAATAATAAAGTATACAAAGGTTAAGTTCTAAGAATATTCATCTGTGCATTGTTTTTAACTCTCTGAGATTGGAGAACAAGGGGGCATTTCCATGTCCAACAAAAGACTATTCAAAGGCAGGGGTAGTATTTAGCATAGTGGTAGATCGCCTGCCATCGCCTGCCTAGCACAAGTAAGACACTGGGTTCGATCCACAGCACCATATAAAAATAAATAAATTAAACAACTGGCCTCAGCAAAGCCCTAAGCAACCTAGCAAGACCCTGTCTCAAAATAAAAAATAAAAAGGGCTGGGGATGTGGCTCAGTGTTTAAGCCCTCCAGGGTTCAATTCCCCAATACCAAAAAAATTTTTTAGAAAGTAAAGAAGCAGCAAAAGTCAAACACACTAGAAAATCAATTACACAATGAAATAAGAGATGACATTGATTTTTCTCTTCGTAAAAAAGTATTCTAATGAATAATATGCAGAAATGACAGTGTTAGAACCTCAATCATTTTAGACTCCTTTGAACGAATGCATATAGGCACTGGTCTTCAACTGCTGTCAGTGTCAAAAACAGAAAGAGCCCGGTATTATGTGCTCCTGAGAATATAATTAAGACAGTCATTAAAAAAAAAAAAAAAAAATCAAGCCTCTGGTTCTTATTACTCATTTGGAAATATGGACAACAGAGAAAGACGACACCATGGATAAGCCTGATGTTAAACCTCAGATATACAGTCGGCAAAATCCAGACTATGGGAAATTCCATGGGACAAATGAACCTTTCTTTTAACAAGTTACAAGAATTAAAAGGAAGGTAGTAACCTACAGATTAAGATATTAGGCCTTATTCAAACCCTGACTCAAACAAAATATCATTAAAGAAATTTAGACAACTATTTATCTGAACAGTTAATATTTTATATTATGGATTTAACTATCAATTATTTTTAAATATGATATTGGCGTTAGTTTTATTTAAGAGTCTTTAACATTCTCAAGTATTTTAAATGAGAATACAATATTATGCCTGAAATTTGTTTCAAACTAACACAAGAGTCGGGAAGAGTACAAACAGAACAAGGCAGGGCGGGCACCCTCTACTGTACTCAGGGGTCCTTTATTTGCATATGGCAACTCTTCTTAAAAAATACAAAGTTTTCTAAAATGGGAGTAGAAAGAAAAAAGGAGGGACCATAACTTACTGAACACCAAGGTGAGTAGAAGGAAACAGAAGAACACGGATGGAAGTGGAAGCAATGTGAAAGAATTTAGCACAAAAAAAAGACCTCTGCTGAAGAAAAGGCACCAGCAGGGGGAAAATCCTGGATGAGCACACAAATAGAGCTAAGAACCTTCAGATGAGCTCACACAGAACCTTCAGCAGCATCAAGGTGCTGACCATGCACGAACACCAAGACTACTGGTCCAAACACTAGCTCCAGGATTCATGTGCCTGAGTTTCCTCACATTGAGGGGAAAAAAAGATACTCAAGGTCTTTATGGGAACTTTCCTAAGACGGTTGTACTATACAGTTCTCCTTCAACAGCATCATGTAAATTCCTATGATCCCGACTTTAAGACAGAAACTCAGACCCTGAGAGGTGAATTGACTTGCTTAAGGATTTCAGAATCTGCTAGGCTCTGTGCCAAGCACTTATGGCAGATTGGCTGGCTCTTCCTTTCCCACTGGGCACACAATTAGATTGCATTTCCCAACTTCCCTTCCATGTGACTGAGTACTAGACAATGAAATGTGGAAAAGAACAAAAGCCTCTTTGCCTCTCCCAAATCTTGTCCCCAAAATCCCATGCAGTCCCTCACCTCCTCTCTCCCTATCTGCCTTGGGCAACCTCTGATTCTGTCACATGTTGCTGAGCACAGAGTTTGAGCTGTTAATGTGGTGAGCAGGAGACCTCAGCCAGCATAGCTTCAACTAACACAGCCAGGTTCATGCACTCAGCACAACAATCATTCCCACTTCACAGAAGGGGAAACTGAAGCACAGAGAGATCATAGATAATGATTCTATAGTGGAGTCAGGATCTGAACCAGCACTGGGTTACTATACAGCCCAAGCTCCTAAGTATCGTTCTAGATGGTAAAACCAGCAAATGGACCCAGGATTTCTAACTTAACAGTGGACACTCTGAATGTAGAATTTTGTTAAGTATCCTTAACAAAATTAAGTTAGGGGGCTAAGACTGTGGCTTAGTGGTAGAGCACTTGCCTAACATGTGTGAGGCACTGGGTTCGATTCTCAGCACCACATATAAATAAATGAGTAAAATAAAGGTCCATACATCTAAAAACAAATTTTAAAAACACCACATTAGTCTGCCACAAGAACAACCACAGAATACTATTAAAGTAGATCAAGAGAATTAGTCCCCAAAAGTGTAAGTGGGCCTCTAGCACAGATAAGAGATGTAATTTTTTAAAAAATATTTTTTTTTTTTTGGTTATCAACGTACCTTTATTTTGTGTGTGGGGTTTACTGAAAATCAAAACCAGTGCCTCACACATGCTAGGCAAGCACTCTACCACTGAACCACAATCAAAACCCAGAATAAGACATTTTTTACAGATCATGTAGGTTAGAAACTACATTTCCTCACCCTCACAAATAGCCATTTAATAAAAGGGTTGGGTTTGGTTTTGCTGTTTGCAGTACTAGGAATTGAACCCAGGAGTGCTCTACTATTGAACTACATCCTCAGCCCTTTGGGGTTTTTTTGTTTTGTTTTGGTTTGGTTTGCTTTTGTTTGTTTGTTTTGAGACAGGATCTCACTAAATTGCTAAGGCCGGGCACCAACTTAACCACCTCAGTCAGCTGTGTAGGTGGGATCACTGGCATGAGCCGTGCACCCACAGGTTTTAATTATTTAATCCAACTTCTGTTTGTTTTTACCTGAGCCATTCCTTCTTACTGACATTCAGGTAACATAATTTTATAGAACTAGTAATTTTTAAACAGGATACAATAAATGAAAAAATTACTTTATTTCAATCACTATTGAACTGCACCTACCTTAAGATGAAGCTATTAAAAGAGGTATAACATACTGTTAAAACACAGTATTTACAATACTGTAATTCTACTTATTTTCAAAAAAAAAAAAAACAAATACATATCAATGTCTACATATTTTTTTCTATTCATATAAACATGTTTTAGCAACAAGACAAAAACAACTAGAAAGAAATACAAGAAAGTTCCCAGTGATCACCTCCGGGAGCAAAATTGAGCTTGAGACATCTATCTTCTGCTAGAATGGCATTTATGATGCATGTGTATGCTTTTAGAATACTTTAAAATAAAGACATATCTATGATTTAAAGTCATTTAAAGTGATTAAATCCTAAATTTCATTTTTAAAAGTGAAATATCTAGGTTGGGATAAAAGATGTAAAGCTTTAAAATGAATATATGATTTGATAGATTTCATTCATACGTGGATACATACTTATACATCTACAAATAAATGCATTTAATGGAAAAAGTAAGTATGTCCTAATCATGGAATTTTGATAAATTTTGATACATAAAATTTAGATAAAACCAAGCACATTCTTTTTTGTGAAACTTGAGTTCTAACTTAACAAATAACTGTGATTTTACTAGAAAAACCAATGTATTAGAATTTTTAAATAGTTCTCATTTTGAGTTCCAATTTCATCATGTTTGTGGAACTATTTTTACTCTTTATTCCCAAATGTTTCCACGCCTTCAGGAAAAAAGGGAAATTCAAAATCAAATGGCATTTGTTAAGGATCTTACCATGTCCTAAGCACTATTCTAGATTCATTAACATAATATTATAGCACTTACATCAAAATAGCATCTGTTGAGCGCCCATAGTTATTTTAATTCAAGTATATGAAGATAAATGTTCCTTAAACTAGAATTTTACACAACTGCACGGTAGTGAAACATAGTACATTTTTTTACTGCCTGTGTTAACAGAATTGGGGCAAAGTTAGGGTAAAGATAATCCAAAATCGCTAGTATTCAAAATGAATTACAATCAGCCTTCTGTATCCACGGGTTCCACACCATGGATTAAACCAGCCAAACTGAAAGCCTGCATCTGTACTGAACATTAGCCATTTTTTGTCATTATTCCCTAAAGTAATACCTTATATTGACTATTTGCATAGCATTTACATTGCATTATGTGTTTTAAGTATTGTAGAGATATTTAAAGGGCACAGATGCTGGGGATGTCTGGTTCACACCTGTAATCCCAGCTACTCAGGAGGCTGAGAGAAGAGGATCACCTGAGTCGAGGAGTTTGAGACCACGCTGAGCAACATAAAGAGACTCTTTCTCAAAAAATAAAATAAAGCATAAGGGTATAGGTTATATGCAAATACTAGGTCATTTTATATAGGAGATTTGAACATCCGGGGGGGGTTTATTAGTATCCACAAGATGGGAGAATACTGGACTGCTGGGGGTTGAACTCAAAGTCTTGTGCATTCTTAGTACATATTCTGCCACTGAGCTATACCCCCAGCCCTAAAATTTATTTTTAAACCCACTTGTTTGTGTATGAGAAACTTTCTGATGGATTGAAAATTCAATGTTAAAATGTCATAAAACAGGGGCTGGGGTTGAAGCTCAGTGGTAGGGCGCTTGCCTAGCACAGTTGAGGCACTGGGTTCAAACCTCAGCACCACATAAAAATAAATAAATAAATAGTGTTTTTTTAATGTCATAAAACAAAGTCACACTATGAAAAAATACATGGTTTAGGAAAAATTATTAACTATAATGTAATGTAGTCCTTATCCTTCTCTTGGAACGGAAGGAACCCTACACTAATGTACAACCTTCAACTGTACCTCCCTACAGGACATCAGTTTACTCAGTTTACTAACTGCTTCCCCACCAGTTTCTTGAATTAAGGCTTCCTGTATGAGCTGGGAAAAAATTAACAACATTTGAACATTTTCACCCTTAAAAAAGAGGCGATTTTATATGGTTCAATCTATTCCAGCCCACATAAGTAATTATTTGAAAAAAAGAAAAAATATCTTACATGTTCCTTTCCACATCCATCCCACTCCTCTCCCTCTAAAAAACACGACTTACCCAAGATTGGTTACAAAGAAGATACCTGCCTGATTGTTAAAATTTAGTGCTATCACTCAAAACCAAGTTTCACCGGAATAAAAGTAAACTCTGATAAGTTTCTTTTAATTCAAGAAAGAAATAAAAACTCAGGAGGCAAGACTAAGCCAAAATTTAAGAAAGAAAATTAATACTGATTTATTTAAGTAAGTCTAATAAAGAGGTTCACATCTTAAAATGAGTAATGTCCACTTTCATTTATTAGATTTTAATTGGAAACTAATGATCTTCCATATTTGATAACTGAGTTAATACACATCATACACTAAAACAGATAAATAAATACTATTTAATGCCGCAGTCTGGCTGGGCACAAATCACGAGCCACTGAAGCAGGAACAAACTTTATTTCTGAACTCCACCAGCACACTCCACACACGCTCCCCAGGAACTCTCCCGGACGCCATGGGCTCCTCCAGGAACCACCAACCGAAAAATCCCTCCTCCAGCACTTCCCCAACCAATGGGAACTCTCCGGGAAACCCAAGAGAACTCCAAAGTAGCACAAGAACTCCAAAGTGGCAGGCCCAGGAGGACAGCAGGGGTCTAATATACACAGCTTAACATAACCATTATCATCTCAATGGCTTGCTGGCCTCTCAACTACTCTCAACCATGCCATGCTGGGCTGTGGCCCTCAACAATTTAATAATAAAGAAAAATGCTGATGGAGAAAAACCATCCAGGCTACTATACAGAGCAGCCATTAAAAGGATGAGGGAGTTTTACAGAGAGATGTTCAGAATATATCAAAATGCAAAATGCAGCTGTAGATTAATGTACACACACAAATTATCTTCAACACAACAGAAAGTTCTAGACAGCTTTGGTCTATACTATAGCAGAAAAACCTGAATGAGGCTTAACAGTCGTACATTTTTTTTTTTAAAGCAAGACATAACTAAAATCTACCTCTTCACATCCCTGAAAACACACACACACACACACACACACACACCCTAGAGAAACTTTAAAAAAGAGATAGCTCTCTAAACTAGGTTAAGCTTCTTTTTTACCACTATATTTATTGTAAAAAAGGTTTATTATTTAACCAACTTACCTGGTATTTGGGGGAGCAAAGGAAAATCAAACAATAATCATTTTACAACTATCTACTTTAAAACATACAATGACATTACTTATCTGATCAGAAGAATATTCTCAATGATTTCTCCTTGATAACAATGGTATCCTTGTGCACAAAAATAAAATTATTCAGATTTATTACTATAGACAGGACTTCATCTGAAATTGATTTCAACTTCATTTGAATGTCAGTTTTACCTGAATTGATCACAATTTTTAAAATTAATAAGAAATTTTAATCACAGAGACTTAAGAGCTGAATAGATTAAAAAATGCTGATGAGTTTGCTTTAAAAATTCCATAGATAAAACTATACAACTTTAGATAATGCATGAAATTTATTCACATTCTAAAACTACTGTTTAAGAATGTCCCCCCAAAATTCATGTTCATCCAGAATCTAAGAAATACAACCTTTTTTGGGAACAGGGTCACTGATAATTTATAAAGTTTTTAAGATACGGTTAAGATATGCTCATCATGGAATAGGGCAATCCCCAAATCCACCATAAGAGGGAAATTTGAAGACAAGCACATGAGGAAGATGGACACCTGACAGGGGCAGCAGATCATGCAGCTGCAAGCCAAGGTTCACCAAGAAATGCTGTCGACTACCAGAAGCAAGGGTACAGGCACAGAACAGATCCTCCTCAGAATTTCCAGATGGAACCAGTCTTGCCAACAATTTCACTTCGGACACCTAACCTCCAGACTGTAAAAGAATAAACTTTGTTTCTTAAGTTATATGATTTGTGGCACTTTATTACAGTATCCCTGTAAAAAGGGATACTATAAAAAAGTATCATTCCTGTTATACTTCTGTGTAACAGGAAGATTCAGAAAACTAGATTCTTTCCCTGTTACCAGAAAAGAGTTAATGCTGAGTAGCAGAGCCACTCATTCAGCCTTTCTTACCTTAATATAACTGAAAATTAGACCAAAAGTGGAGTCCCTATTACCAGAATACATTTTGCCCCTGGAAATATCTTTCAACTCACACTCAAGTGACTGTCCAAGAAAATCACTTGGTAGAAGAATAAAAACTAAAACTCACTAAAATATTCATAGTGGCATCATTTTATATCAAAGAACTACAAGTGGTGGTGTCCCCTTACCCATGCTGATGCACTTGCCAGGAGCATTTCTTGCCATCCTTCCACCTGTACTCCCACCTCAACCCTTACTCCAAACTACCCTCTTATTTACCTTTAACCTCTCCCCACCACTACCATTCCTGCCATTATCCCCAGTCCTCAAAGCCACACTTTTACTTGCCTCTAAAGGTCCAAAATTCCTGAAACTGCTTCCTTCCTCTGTGGACATTATACACTTTATCTTGGAGCCAAACCTGTTTAGAAAGAGTGATCCATCTTTTCTGCTTATGCTTTCTCTCATTTCTAATTCACCACTGAACCCTCTGCAATGTGGTTAACAAACCAGCTGTTTCACTGATAATACACAGTCAAATCTATCAGACACTATGAACTACCTTTGCCTTCTTCTGCAGCTGTCTCTAAAACAAAACGCCACTAACATCACATATGTCCACACCAGAAGTTCACATCCTACCTTCTAGAGCCGTTCCTTTTCAGCTTCTTTCAGTGCTTCCTTCTGTCTACTCTTGAAAATACTGATTGTCCCTGGAATAAGGTTCTCAACCTGTTTTTCACTGGACATGGTCCTCTTCCCCCAATATCTACCTTCACACTGACCCTCTTCCACACTCACCACCCACATATCCAAATGCCCAGTGACCATCTTCACTGAACGAAGTACAGGCAACTTCACACTTATCTGAAACAGAATCTGTCATCATGTGGCTTCTCCTGGTTTGCTCCAACCACCTAGAAACTTCAAACATTCCCATTCCTTCCTCTTCCTGAGTAACTCCTATTAATACTACCTCTGAAACCTCACCTGAGACTGCTGTCTCTCTCTTCACCACCCCAACTGTCTTTTAGGCACTCATGTCTCTCTCACCTGCCAACACCTAGCCACTTCCAATCTCCCTCCATTGACACCCTTCATCCTACGGCCAGCTAGGTATTTTGAAAAGGCAATTCTGACACCACTCCCCCTCTTTCACATTACAATGAGTCTAGTCCAAGGCTCTTCTTCACGCAGCACCAAGACCCTTACTGCCACAGTCTGTGCTGAGCCAGCAGCCTCATCTGCCCTCCTCCTCTCATGTTTTACACTCCAGTTTATTCAACTAATCATCATCCCTTCAAAATTTTTTGCCTTTACAGATGCTACTCCCTTTGTCTAAAATACAACATCATAGCCGAAGAGTGTGGCAAAGGAAACCTGTTCCATTTGTAGCAGCAGGGAAGCAGAGAGAGAGAATACGGCCAGGGACGAGATATTCCCTTCAAGAGCATGCCCCTGCCCCTCGTGACCTACTTCTTCCTACAGTTTCGACCACCTGCCACCAGTCCATTCAATTATAAACCCATCAACAAATTAATCAATCAAAGATATCAGAGCCCTCGTGATTCAATCACATCCCCAAAGCCCACCTTGGAGCGCTGCTGCATCAGGGACACACAAGCCTCTGGAGACATTCAAGATCTGAGCCATAACACAGAGGCTCTGATATATTAGTATTTAGGTACATACACATAGACACACACACCACACACATACTCCATCTCTGCTTCTATACAGGCTTATTTTCTCAACTGGTACAATTCCACAGTAAATTTTTTGCTGCTATGAGTACTGTTTACAATGAGCCCAAATAAACTCATTTAATCATCCAGAATTATACAAATTCACAGCCCACAGCTATACTGACAGCAATTTTTTTTTGAGGGGGGGGAATACATAAATAAAACTGTATGTAGCTGTGAGGTATGAATTGTATCCCAAGATTCCGGTGTTGAAACCTAGCACCCAACTCTTCAGCATATGACTTATTTGGAGATGGTCTATATGGAGGAAACCAAGCTAAACAGGAACTGTTGGGCACACCCTAATCCAGTGTGTCTGGTGTTTATAAAAGAAGAGAAGATCAGAACCCAGCAACACAGAGGGAAGGCCTGTAAGCCAGCAAGGGTGCAGCCACCTAAAGCCAACTCTGCTGGCACCTCGGTCTTGGGCTTCTAGCCTCCAAAATAAAAAGAAAGTAAGTTTCTGCTATTTAAGCCACTCAGTCTGCAGTATTTTGTTAGGACAGCCGTAGCAAACAAACAAAAGAAGCTTTCTCCCGTGTGGTATTTAAATTTCTCGGTCATACGTGTGGACTTTTTTTACACCAGCAGGCATTTTCTAACAGTAGGATTGTGGGCCTTTTCATTTATCTTTATGCTGATTTGGGTTTGTTTTTTTTTTTTTTTTT